>NW_020273561.1:0-12805 GCF_003268045.1 Sipha flava | reverse complement strand
GTGGAATTCGTCTTGTACCGAGGCCGTCAAAACCAGATCCTTACATTTTAAAATTTTTCGTCGCACTGGCTGTCTATATGATCTCCTTAAATACCACAATGTTAGCGCCCATACAATTCGTTTGCTTAAAAACGAAAAAAGAAACAGCTGGAAAAAGTTCTGTTCCAATCTAAACCAATCTCACGTGTACAAGAAAACCCACACCATTTTCATGTCTATTTGTAGTTACACCACCATAGAATAATGTCATGTTACCTGTTGTTATACATCCTTCGCCTTGCCATCTCGTTTCTTGTAACGCTACTACATTTACCTTATATCTATCTATTGCATTGACTAGTGTATTAAGTGCTCCTGCTTTATATAACGTTCTTACATTCCAAGTGCCAATCCTGAATCCTTGTAGTCCGGACTGTTTCCGTTGTGTTTTGTCCAGATCTCTGTCCCGAAACTTTAGTTTTGGTTCCTTAACAATTAAGATTTTTACAGTGACGGGTTGTTAGCCTATCGCCAAACCCCAACCTGGAGGATCAGACTGAGCCAGCTAGTTAAAGTCAGCTCATAGCTCGGGGCTCCGGGTTTGCCAAACCCGTAGTGCTAATTACCTAGCACGCCCCTGGGGGGGGGGTATTTTATACCCTATATCTAATTATTTGATTTTACATAAATCTTTTAACTCATTTTATGGTTTAGATAAAAATAAATTGGCACCGGTCCAATGTGCGACCTACATTATAGGTATTTGACCTATGTCCTATACTGGAATTTTTTTTAGTTATTATAGTTATTAATTCATTTATAATAAATTAATTATCCTGAGTTTCGTTTTTTACTCGTTCTCTTGCATTCCTTTAATAGTCCACCATACTCTTCGTTGTTTCTCACTTTGGTACAACGATTATTATTTTAATTTAGTGTTGATAATAATTGTAGGTAGCATGTACTAGGTACCAATATTGTTAAATAATATCCATGAGTTCAATAATAATAAGTGCTATTTGTACTGTTGAATTATCTGGGGGGAGGGGGGAATTATACCTTTATCTCTTAAAAAATGGTCAGAGGGGGCACTTGCCCCCCCCCAAAATGACGCCACTGCTGAATAGTGTACACTGTAAAATGAAGTCACTTGCATGCAGATGTATGCAGTATTATAACGAACAGAAATAATATTGTGTATAAGCTGATAATCTAATGGTTAAACATAATTGTTTACGAATTACCTATGGTTATACAATTTGTTTGTCATATTACAAAACATTAATACAGTGGTAAATTTGTAGAACAAATACGGGCCGACGGTGGTCACTATTACAAGTTCCCGGTACTATAAAGATTATAATAATATTGTTAAGTGCATTGAGAGCCGGAGCAATATAAATAATAGCCGTTGACAAATTAATTTATTTTGTCAAACGATATAGAACTTAGAATTTTGGTTGTCATATATCTAATATTTTATTATTAAACTATACATTTTTTTAAAAAATTTTATTAAATCCATGAAATATGCATATAAATATTCTTAAACCCAAATATATGCGAATTGATACAAAAAGTAACAAAATATGCAAAATTATGCAACAAAAACTTTTATATCTGAAATATACATACTATGAATCGAAATTGTATCGAATCAGAATTTCAATATGCACTTTCCAGACAAATATGCAAATGCATAAAGTTCCGAGCCTTGGTCATGACTTTTATAGCAGGTAAGAGAAATAATATAGTTGAGTTGCGTCCCCAAGATGGGACACAAAGTTATCTGTTGAATTTACTACCTGAAAAATATACCTTTTTGAGTAACGCAAGTAGTATGCAGCCATCGTAGCGACTTGAAATTTAAACTGAATACTAATATTATTATTCTGTAATGATGATCTGATTTCCAAAATATTTTAAGTTTCTTTGTACAATTTATAGATATTTGAAATGTCTATGTTGTCTGCCCTTATTAAGTTAAATGTCCACAAAAAAATTAGTACAACAAAAATTCTTAAAAGTATAATACAAAGTTTCTCAAACATTGTCCTTAATTGTATGAAAAATTGAATATCAAAATTTTTTTAATTTATTTAAAACATTTACATGTCTATTAAAAGTAAGTCGTAAATATTTTATAGTTTAACTTTACTACTAAAATGTGACTAAAATTGTGTTTGTTATCCAACATCAAAATGCACATGAGTCATCTCAACTGCAAGACGCACACGAAAACTGTTACGAATTAATAATGTTAATAATGTTGAAATTTGAACGTTTAAAACTGAATAAATAACATACGTTATTGTTTTATTCAATATAAAATTTAGTGCGAATGCATTTATAAAAAAAAACCATGGTTTTTCCGCCATTTTTCTTTTCAAGATTTTTTAAGCTTAGATTATAATAGTCCAATCTGTTTCTGATACGAAAAAATAAACGTATTAATATATTTACAATAATTTTTTTTATTTATTATTTATAGCTTCCAGTATAAATTATCATAGCTCGACAATTATTTTATAATATACAAGATAATGATACAGTCCATGAAATAAAATAAATGAATAAATATACAAGTAACTAATAACCAGTGGAGGTCATAAAAACAAAATATAAAGAGAATATTACAATGGTATGGCGATAATCAAAATTCGATTACAATACGTAGTAATAAAATGATATACGTTAATTATAAGTGTAATATAAACAGATAAAATAATAAAAATAGAAATTTGAACAAAAAGAATAATTTTAGTTGGTATTTTTGACAATGAGTGCATTTAAAATAGAGGAAATGAGAATAATTAGAGGGCTGATCAAGGCGTTCGGCTTAGAAATGAATAGAGGAAAAATACCGAAAATATGTTCAGTGGATATGTTTTAATTTATTGTTACTTGTGCTTAAGTTTTTGTAGGTATTGTATTAATTATGGTAGTCAGTGGCCTTGATTGATGGAACTTTTGCAGAGGTTATCTTGAACATTTTTTTGAGACGTGTATCCCTATAATTGGCTGTGTTGTCCATTGAGCAAAGGACGTATTTAGGAGAACTATAACGATATTTAATACACTCATAGGTATGATAAGTTTTCGCCGCACTTGACACAGCGCGAAGAGTGAACACAATAATTTTGTGTTTAGCCATGTGACTGGCATTTGACATTGTGGAGGACGGCGACTTAATGGCGATTTTTTTTATGCGGTTTTTGATTTTAACTGGAGTGATTGCGCCGCTACCGATCCTACAAATATGGTGGTTGTCGGCAACGACTTGCGTTTTTTGTGTTGAGGACGGGAATGCAGGAGGGTTAACCACGACAGCACGATCTTTAGGTCGGAAACACGTATATTTTTATAATAAAGAATAATAAATAATAAATTAGCGGGCGCCCAAATAAAACTTAATCATAAGATCTAATTAACATCAATAACATATAATATACAATAATAAAACCCGCTTTGATCTGCCCACTGACCACGTGGGACTAAATAATAAAAATTGTGACCTGGTTGCGACTGCACGGCTATTGAGATGGTACCTGGGTTTCGCCAATATGGAGGTCTCGCCGGACAATTCCACGTATATCCTCCGTGGATCAAGGAAAAGCCAAAATCTCCACAAGTGTCCGGACGCGGAGAACCGGAGCGCGAACGTTACGCTCAGTTACACCGCTCGAAAAGGACAAAAAAGGCTCGGCGGCCAACAGCAAGGTTTACGGCCGAGACACATGAGCGGAACCGCGGGAAGGGAGAGTATCCATAAAGATAGCGAAACTTGTTCCGTGTTCGAACATGGAGAGTTAAGTAAAAACGTTATGATTACCGAATATCAGCGTCCGGAGAAATCTCCACAAAAAATAATCTGAAGAGGCGATTACTTTTGTCTAAGACATTTTGAACCCGTACGACTGAATGTCCAAATTCAGATAAAGAAGTATCGATATCTGTTTCTGTTGTAAATGTTAATTTTTTATGTCAATCTTGCATGAACGAAATCAACAAGGCTTGGATGAGTGGAAACTAGCGTCAATTTCCTATAAATGACTTACAATTTGATCGTAGTTTATCCAACCCGAGACCTACGCATGAAGGAAGAAGGCGTCGACTTACATCTAAAGCCTTTTGGGCTGATGTGTTTTGCTAAGAAATTATTGAATGGTCCGTAATTAGAAATAATTTTGATTTATTCGGTGGAGTCGGATCGTCATCGTTATAAACGGGAACAGGTTGGTTGACGAGATCACTAGTAGAGTTATTTGCCGGCGTGGTATTTGCATTTGTGTTGAAATAATCGGTATCGAACCATCAGTAATGGCGTATCTGTTCGGTGAGATAAATATTTTAGATTTTTCACCATCATGGATGAATTAGACACATTTCGTTTGGATTTGGTGCTAGTACGTGGCAGAGTTTCGAATCAACACCCTTTTTTTGACTTTAATTGTTTATGATAACGTTATTTATTTATTAATACCGACCGATGGTATTGATAATAATATCAATAATAATCAACAAGCGTACAAATAACGGAGCAAGAATGGCACGGAATACATGCGTTCATGTTGAACGTTACGACCGAACTGATTTACAATACAAGAAGAAATGAGTACAATAGTAAAATATTATACAGGCTTAAACTCTATTTGAATTATGTGATTGTTGGTAAAAATTAATGTAATCTCAATTGATAACAAAAAAAAAAAAAAAACGCAAACGTTCGTATTCAAAAACTCTACTAATTAAATATTAAATACAAAAATATAATTGTAACAATACAACAAATTTTTCTACTACGGCGTTCTACCCATTTACTTTATAATCCTATGTTTAATATTATTAATTTAAAAACTTAAATAATTTTGAATTATTTCTTAGTGACAAAAAAATTATAAAACTCAGGTAGTTTGATCGATTTTACGAACCCTTATTTTTTATGCCGAATACAAATATTTACTACGAACGCTAATAGATACTTTTATACTTTTTACTAACTAAAATTGATTACAAATGTCAAAACATTAGCACGTCGAGTAATTTTTTAAGTGAATGTACTTATGTCAAAAATAGACGATGCCATATTTCGACCATTTACGAGTACAATAGTGCAATTAAATAAAATAATTTGTAATTATAATTTATTCATGTGCATTATATTTTGTATAAATTAAATTTTGATTTTTTAAACTAATAACAAACTTATAATACTCAGCATAACATTATTATTTATTGAAATAATAAATATGTATAAATGAGATCGAAATGCAAGTGCATATTGAAAAATTATAATAGATAACATTATAACTTCGATAGTGTACGATTTATTTAGTAAATCAGGCGACAAAAACCTGCTAATTTTTTAATGATATATTATATTTTTATTCAATTTAAAAACCAAAATATGAATAGATGGATGATAAAGTAACATAAGCTCTAAAACCCGTTTAATGTACCGCAATACAATAAAAACGGTTTAATTTATAAATAATGTATAACAATATTTTGAATACCTATTTATATAATTTATTATTTTTTATCATATAGTCTAATTGAATATTTATCGACATCAGTACTTTGTTTTTCTCGAATGAAATTGTACTAGCATCACTGTATATGTTGCAAGTGCAGTTACTGCCTTCATAATAAAAAAAAATAAACCAATATCAACTGATTAGAAATCAAATACTTGTATAAAAGCATAATATTATATCTATGATAATCATATCTCTATAAATTAGTAAATCTAATAGTAAACAATCCCACTGTTTAATTTAACAGTTTAAATTATTACTTTATTTATGTTTAATAAATATTTACCGAGATAAAAAGACTGTTGTTTACAGAGAAAATACCACATATAGTAAAATTAACTGAGCTGACAGACAATTGGTAGTAAAATAACTGTAGCTGAAAATTATAAATATGAATACAAAAATTGGAACAACAAAAAAATAGCATATCATAATATTTAATAATTTTACCTCTTCTTTAGTGTAAACATCCAAGTTCCGACTGTTCATTTCTGATACTAACTTTTTAGTTTTTGTTGCCTATAGAAACAATGCAATTGTAATTCAACTTTGGCTTCAATTCTGAGACAAAATTTAAATATTTAATAAAGGAATTCAATTTACTATTAACTAACATTAAATATGGGAACCATTATTGCCAGAAATACCAAAAAAACCAACTATATATATACTAAGCAATGTATTCTTATAATAGTTGGTTAAAATTATTTTGAAAAATAAAATTCTCTCCATTCATTTCACTGGACAACAGAACACGATTGATTATAATTAAAAAAAAATTTAATTTTTAAATATTTCTAAATCAACCCTACTTCTGGTTGTTCAAAAATGACGTAATGTTACGTTCTAAAACATAATATTAATAAACAATAATAAACATCTTATTGATGATTCACCTGTTTTGTTGTATTTTGCGCTGTAATGACGATCATCGAAAATCTGAAAGAATATTGTATTATCCACAGAATGAATTGCCAATTCGTTCTGAATATTGCGTCAACGTCACTTTTCATGTAAGAATGAAATACTTCAGCGTACACATCGAATAACGTTATAATAATTAAATGCAAAATGGACAAGCCCAAATGGATTCCGAACAGGTCATTAAGGTCTTTAATAGCTTCTCGTGTTATCCAATGTTTGATTCTTAACACTTCTATAATATTGGTCAGCGGAAATCCTTTGTTTTTGGGACGATAAAACTCATTTTCGTATACGATGACATGCGATAGCATACTATTGTTCATTGATTTATTTAGTTTATAATCAACCATCGAGTATTTCTCGGCGTCGTTTTTATTAATTTCGGTGTCCAATTTTTTCAAATCTTTATTGATTTCTCGGAATTTCGAGGACACCGTTAGACACTGGATTACGAAATGTAGTTCAGTGCAGCACAAGCTAAAGTTTTCAATATAGTGTAATAGAAAATACGTCGTCATTAATACGGGTTTGGTGTGATTGTTAAATATGTTCCACAGTTTATAACTATTAACAGGTAAAATAACGATTAAACATATGGAGATTATGATAAACGAGGAAAATTGTATACGACTTAAACACAAAGCGTTCGTTGGTATGTAAATCTCGAAACTCTCTAATGTTTTCTTATACTTGTGATATTTATACTTCATGTTATACAACTTAATGAGGCTTGAAAAAATGATTGAAAATGATACCACATTACATGCTGATGCACTAATTGATGAGAATGACCCTGCAATATAGTCATCGAACTCAAGTGAAACGAAAGGTAATAAAATCATACTAACTGTTCCTAAAATGAACAACAAAACGTTGAACATCTTTTGATCAGTGCTATAATCATACGTAGAATCGTGGAATATCATACCAAAATGTCGCAAATAGTACATTGTTGCGATACAAAGTTCACGTAGGTACACTACGTCCTTGTACCTAAACGATTAAATATATTAAATAGATAAATAAATACAATTGTTGTCCCACATTACTATATAAATCTACAGATACATTCAAGAGTGGCCGTACCATTACTGTTTTTAGACACCTGAATAGTGATGTACCCGTTAATTTTGTTGAGAGTATACTACGTTGACGAGTGTCTGAATATGGTTATGTTTATGATTTACAGGGTAGTGATGGTGAGAAAAGGTTGTAAATATTAACAAAAATTGAAATGCATACATTTTTATTTCATTGATCGCAATATCAATAGTTAGAATATAGATTATATTTCGATTGTTTATACAATCAATTCAAGCTTTATTAATCGTAATAATACCCTTTTCAAATTCCTTTGTCCAAGTATCCCAAATATTTTTATAAAAAAACAACCTGACAAATATAATATTTAAATTTCAAATTTTTCCATGGAACTTTCAAATAAAATATATAAATATATTTATACTCGTATTATATAAAGAATAATAAAGTTTGCTATTATCAACATTTTATACTTTTCAAGCTCCCCTCCCCGAATTGTTTTCTTACGTTCGCCTCTTGAATACATTAAACTATATTATTATTTAATATTGCTTCAGAGTTCTGAGTATTGATTGTTATAACCATTAAACGGCTTATGAATAATCTTACTGAATCGATTATTCGTATAATTAATTAATTAAATAATTTCAAAAAATAATTTCATTCGATTATTTCTATCACTAATTTTATTATTATCGCATTTAACGTATTATATTATATCGCTGTAAATATATAAATTTCGATTGAATTCCATAAGCTTAAAAAGATTGGGCAAGCTTTTCAGTTTACTACTGAAATCAGTGTTATACTGTTATTTACCTACTAGTTAGTTATTTTTCAATTATTCTCCGTGTTACATCATGTAGGTATTAATTTCGTGTAATGTAATAAATGTGATTTAAAATGAAAACAAAGTTTGAAAATGTTTTTAAAAAAATATAACAGAATATTTTTTAAAGATAAGTATGATTTTTTTAATAAATAAATTAAAACGTATTAAAACAGAAAAAAAAGAATTTCCATGAGACTATTGGTTTATTGGCAAGTACAGGTTATGGCAAGTACGGGTTATGGCAAGTACGGGTTATGGTGTGATAAAAGTGAAAGGGAATAAAAAACTTATACACCTAATGACAAATAATTCTAATTTATATTTTATGTCCACAGTGAATAATTATACGATATTTTACTTAACTTCCACCTATATATTGGATACGATGGTAGAAACAGAATGACGAATAAACTGAAAAAAAAAATATAAAATATTACTCAATCTAAATTCAAAATTTTTTTTAAATTTATATAAATTTAAAAAAAATGTTTATTCATCAATTTATTTCTACCATTGTAGAAATCTTGAATCTAGAATCTTGTATAAAAAAATCAAAAGTGAAAAATAAGGTATCATAACAATCCTATAGCTTTTTCTAAATTAACTGGTATATGTCAATTAGATCATATTAACTATCAAAGTCAAGCTTATTTTGAATATAAGTTTGTGTTGGTGTATCAAAATCATTTGATAACATTTTTTATTTTAAAACCATTAAAATTGAAAAGGTTGAAGTAGCTAGCATTTTAGATATGTTCACTCTGTTCGGTGCACCAACCATGCTACAAAGTGATAACGTTCGTGAATTGAATACAAGAATGAATACGTGAACCCATACAAGAAGGAAAATAATACATTGAAATAGAGTGAAAGTTTAAGATTTATTCAATATAATATATAGAATAAATCTTAAATCTTCATATTATGAAAAATAAAACTTTTCATAGAGAGATATGATGGAGACCTTAGGAAGCTATATTCAGTATGATCTCCGAAAATAGGAATTTCTTCAAATACACCAGACACTATTGTAAAAATGTAAATAATAAATATAACGAACAATTAACTAATATAGACAAATAATCATGCAAAAAATAAATATAAACTATGCAAACAAATATTTATGGAATATAAAAAGAATGCCATTTGAAAAAAAAATGTTATACGAGTAGTAATAGCTATAACTAGCTGTTTTGTACTTATTTTAAAAAAAAAGGTATGTTAAATATCAAATGAGGCACTGCCCCAACTAATTAATTCTAAGAGAGCGATTGTCCCCCTTGCCACCCCCCACCAGTTTATGCCTATGCATGAAAGGATTATGTCAACTATGCATAAATTAAAAAAATAAAATTCTAATAGAAGAGAAGGAACATAATAATACTTAGAATGAATACAACAAATCAGATATGTCTCATTCACCTGCTCTTCTAGTATGTTACGTACGAATCAAAACCCCAGGTCTTAACAAGTCAAAATGTGATCTACATTCACATTGATACACCATTGCAATAATAGCAATTTTATTAGAAAAAACGGATTTTATCACTTGGGTATTTTTTTATTAATCTTTGTTTTATTTATTAATTCAAATAATTTCGTTTTGGGACTAAATATGGTAAATTAAGACAACTTTATGCGAGATCATAGTTTATTATAAGTGCAGAAAAGTTTATTATGCTCAATGACGTTCCAGATCAAGATATTTGTCTTAGAAAGGCATCCGAATCCTAACCATAAAATCTTAGTCAAAGGTTTTTCAAATCAACATACCTACAAAAGTAAAGCACAAAACGTGCCTAAGTTTAAAATATGTTTAAATTTACTTAATATTGAAATTTTATTTTTATTTTAATTTGATTAAAATTTCAATAGTTTAATAATTCTAATGAACTGACGTTGTACAAATCTGAATAAACTTTTTTCAAAATATATATTTATATTGTATGTATGGATTTAATAACAATTTTGTATACATTAGATTAACTAAACGTTGAATACATTCGATTAATTAAATTGTTATTGTTAGTTAATAAAATATCTAGTTAGTATGTAGAATAACTTTTTGAAGCGTATATTTTTTAATTAATTCAGTACATTAACTGGAAGTACCATTAATTCTATAAAATAACTAGTTATTTTATAGAAATACGAAATTTTATACATTAACGCTAAGATATACATACCCGGTATGAAGTTCGTACCGTTAGTTTTAAGATATTTTTTATTTCATTATTTTATTATAATTTAGTTTACACTTTAATAAAGCATGAAACGATGGTTTCACTAAGGTTACAAATAAATAACGTTTGATGAAATGATGAACTCGTTGCTTTGATAATCATTTAGTTTTTACATCATTATTATTTTATGTTTAATCGTTAAAAATAATCACTTGGTGCATTTACACACATTAGTGTAAATAAGGCTCTAGTACACATCATGTGGGTGTCAAAAAATAAGTGGAAAAAATATTGAAACCGTTCACAAAATATTAATATATTATATCATAATTTTACTCGTCAGACCAAATAATGTTAATATTATTCGAATTGAAAACTTCGAATAAAAAATTATTCGACTAAATTTCAAACATGGATATTTGATAATTTTCATTTATTATATTTTTATAAACATATGGTTGGTAACTAAAAACTTTCTCTAGTGAACTGTAATTTGCTGACTAGCTAATGATCAAACATTTTATATTTTCTTAATAAAATAAGAGGTGACGTCACCAGGTTTCAATGCTTTATTTTTAATGTCCTTCATTAATTTTTTATCGGACAAAATAAAATGATGAGGTACCAATTAATACAAGGCTTATTACCACTGGTTGTTTGATGGTCTTCACAATGGCTCGGCTCACTCGGGTTCGGTGGCTGCGGCACTGATGATACGGTCGACCGAAGTTGATCAGCGCTCTAACCTAATGGCCGAAAGACACTGATACAACTGGAAAACGACAGACGACATGAAATATCTAATGGACGACGATGATACGGCAGACGATGATAGACACACCAAAGGGCACAGCTAAAACATTAGTAGCCGAGCGAGTGACAATCCTCTAACTAAAAGCCGAGAGGACTGTACACCGCTAACTTTGTAATGAGATAGCTGCATGCTCCGGAACTGACGATTTGCCGTTGTGTCCGATGGGTATATATGTTACCGGATGTGTTGAATTTTTAGGAAAAGATGACAATTCCTAGGAAATGATGACAATTCCTAGTAGCGGAAGGAAATGATATCATTGCCTAGGAATTGTCATCATTTCCGTAGTTTATTAGGCAATGTTATCATGCATTACTTTCTTACACGAAAGCATTGGAACTCGTGATGCTGCAAGTCATGTGGTACCGGCTTTACAATATAACTATTAGAACGATAACTAACTCGTAACGGCGACATACTAAAACCCGTAATTGTCACCCGTCGATAAAATGGTTGAGTGGAAAATGTCTATCGCATATCGCATACATTTATCGCTATCTTTATGTGTTTTATTAAAATTGTCCCTAACCTGTACATGCAGTATACCACCATTAGTAGTGTGCTCTTCTGAGTACAGTAGCAGTAGTATTTGTTATTTACACATTCAGTGCGTTTGTTAAAAATGGATCTCAATAAAATGCGAAATGAAATGCGAAATATTGGTTTACCAATAGATGAAATCGGCTCTTTGAAATCAGAGGAAGATATAAAAAATATTTTAAAGTCAAATGAAGACGAAAAAGTCGAAGAAAATGAATCGGTTACTAGTGACTTTGAACTTGGTAAAAAAAAACGTAATAGTTTAATATATTTAAATATAATTTACTGACTATAATATTTTTATTTAATTTATCAACGAAAACAGAATATACTGAATGCACGTTCAATCATCTCCACAAAATTTAGAAAAACAAGCTCAAAAAATGATTAAAACATCGAATAAAAAATATGATGAACTTAGTGTTGGAACTACAGTACGGCTGAGCATTCCTGATGTAGACCGCGCTCGTGGATCGCTGAGAAATGTACTAGCGGTTATAACTGAAGTTAAAGAAGATTTATACAAGCTATATTAGAATTAATTTAGTATTTTTATAGCATATTAATCATCGTCGTATTTAAACGCATAATGGAGATGCATTATAATTTTTTTTTTTTTTTTAATTATAGGCATTGAAAAAGGATTTTTAAAACATATGTACACGAGATCGGAAATAAATCCTTGCAAGGCAAATTTATTGAATCTAACTACTGTTTTAGAGTCAGCAGGTCACGCAGAAAAACAGATATCACTTCGGGAGGCAGCTACTGTAAATAGTATTTCAGGGGCACCAAGGATATACCCGATGTCAATGTAAAACAAAATGCAAGACGAACAAGTGTGCTTGCAGATCAGCATCTAGAATTTGTAAATCTAAATGTCATGGAGGTTTACCATGTGAAAATAAAACTGAGTAACTACGAAAAATAAAATGTAAAATATAAAAATTCTGAA
>NW_020273560.1:0-27929 GCF_003268045.1 Sipha flava | reverse complement strand
GGTCTTTTGGTAGTGGTCCGTGATTCATTTGACTTTGAGAACCTCTGTTTTAGTGAATCAAAAATTAAAAATACCTTCAATTTTAAAAGTAATACCTGGAGGTCGGAATAATAGGTGCCTACATTTGTTCATAACTGAAATCTTAATGTATAATCTTCTAATGTTAGATTTATTAAAATCACATTTATTTTATTGTTGATATTACCAAATTCAATTCTGTGTCGTCTTTTAAAATTTCTATTGTTCTGTTCAAAAAATGTATCATCATTTTACTGTCTGGATTTATTGATTCCATATGATCCGCATACATAGGTTCCTAAAAAAATAAATATAATTATTTTAATTTTTTTTTTCTCTTTGTCGAAACGTATATAATTATAAGCAAATGTTATAATATTATGTACGTATTATATCTTAACGGTGCCTAGAAACATTCTATGATCAACACTAATCAACTCATTTACTAAAAAAGTAGTAAGATATTTTTACTGTGATGCAATATAACTGTTTGATTATTTAAGTATAAGATGTATATATAACCTATGCTTAATCTAGTTAGATTATTAGATTTATACTAGATTAACACTAGTTAGATTTAAGTCAGTGGCTAATCGTGGACAAAATAGTTGGAGGTGCACATTTATAACATATGTATTTAATGCTTTATAAATAGTAATAATTAATAATAAATTAGGTACATTAGAAAAACTGAACTTTATTAATATATTTATAAGTATGATCATAATTATTATATTAGTCAGATACATTTTTATAAACTAATTCTATTCTTCTTTCTTTTTTCTTAGCAAACATATCAATAACCTTTTCATTAAAATTAGGAATATTTTTGATCATTAGTTTTTCAATTGATTATATAGACAATGCTGATAGCCGATCTTCTGACATAGTATTATGCAAAACTACCCGGATCGAATTCCCTTAATATATAAAGGGCCCCACATACTATGACGAAACACGACGGTTTTCATCGTTACGATAAAAACCGTTTGTCAAAACTGAAATGTGTGGACAAAATCCGACGATGAAACACGATGATTTTTATTTTTGTCGAGTCTTGAATTTAAACAGGATGGGTTGTCGTTTAAAATCGTAATGTGTGGGCTTTCCGATAAAAACCGACGTGTTTATTTACTGTGCGAACATGTCATGCAGCCGTATATAGTACCGTTACAGTGTTAATTTTTAATTTTAAAGTAAATTTTAAATGTAAATTATTTGACTATGATATATTTGTATATTAATGTTATACGCCATTTAAAAATGAATAAAACATTTTTAATTTAATTTATTGAAGAGTATAAAAATGTCTTTGCTTGCGACGCATCAAGTCTGAGGAATATCGAGATAGAAATCTAAAAAATAAAGCATACGAACATTTACTTAATAAAATTAAGCAGCACGATGAAAACTGACGTGTTTTATCGTAGTGTATGAACAAAAATCTTTCAACGATGAAAACCGACGTGTTTTACTGTGACGATGAAAACCGTCGTGTTTAATCATAGTGTAGGGCCCTTAAATCCTATAAACTGGTTTCTAACGCGCGACTGG
This sequence comes from Sipha flava, assembly GCF_003268045.1. Lineage (NCBI taxonomy): Eukaryota > Metazoa > Arthropoda > Insecta > Hemiptera > Aphididae > Sipha > Sipha flava. The sequence continues at coordinate 26,357 of NW_020273560.1, read as the reverse complement.
CGACACTACCAGTCCGAGCAGGGATGGCGCGAGGGGGTGGACAATAGGGGCAGTTGCCCAGGGCCCCGCGCCTTAAAATATAATTAAGGCCCCGCGGTTCTGATTTAACTGAACTTAAAATAATTTATTAATATAAATTATAAGACCTAACATTAATTTTGCTCTTTGGGCCTCGCAAACTCTAGCACCGTCACTGGGTCCGAGAGCAGTGTATTGCGACTGTCGATTTATTCCAATCACAAACCACATGACAGTTACGTGCAATCAATATGGCTAAATTGAATTTTACGGGAAAAAAAGAAGAGCTACTGATTGAAATAGTTCGAAAAAATGCAGAACTATTTGATCTATCTCACTAAAAATATAAAGATAGTATTTGGTTGGATATTGCTAACACTATAGGAAAATCTGGTACGTTTTACTTATCTCTTTCATGCATGAGGTTTTGAATATGCTCCACACCCTTGTTGCATGAACATTTTTCTAATTTTTTTTTTTTTTTCGTTACTATTTTGTATTTAGAATTATATCCAAACATAGATTTTAGAAATAAAACAAAAAAAACTTAAAAACCTGGGAAGTTACCAAAGGTGGGACAGCGTAAATCCCACAATGAAATAAACGGGTCATATATCTACATAGAATAACTATTCCTTTCTATAATTTCATACAAATAATTTATTTATTCACATAACTTAAATTGACAATTCTCTTAATTATCTATATGCGTATAAATATAAACAATAAAAAAAAAATGATACAATGAATTAAAATAAAATTACCCGAATAGCTTGATACAAATTAAAACTTAAATGCAAAATAAAATATATCAACCGCTGATGCACAAAATATAATAGTGAAAAATGTTTATACAATACCTAATATAAATATTTTAAAATAATTATACACTTGTAAAAAAATCGTTTCTTATAATAACATTTGTTGTGTCCACGCTGTTGCTAGTATATATTTTTCAAAACTGAAAATATAACCATATTAAATAATAATAATAAGTTTTCTGTATTTTAATTATTTTTATTATAAATATTTCAATATTTAATATTCAATACTAGGAAAAAGTTCACGACAATTAGAGAAAACATTTGGATTTTTTTGACGACTTGACGAACGATTTTTTTGCGGACTTGGGAGAATATAAATAATATTTTCTTCTATATTTAAAATCTCTATATTTTCATCACTTTCTGAATCGGACGCAGTAATTAATAATGTAATATTATGAAGTTCGAGAGTATATATTTCGTCGTCATCGGTGTCGACAAATTGACGATAAACTTTCGTCATCTGACGGTAAATCTTCGAATAACATTTCATGTAATTCGTGGTCTGAATAACGTTAAGCCATTGTAATAAAATAACAAAAAAAAAATGAAATCGTACACTCCGACGAAGAACAAACAATAAACGAACTCGCATAGTACGCGTACCACCATTGATTATAAATAGTATAGATAGCTCACTGCAATACAAAATATGGCGCGCAGAAAATATTTCCGATAGAGGGCGATAAGGAATTTAATTTATAATAAATAATAATTAATAAGTGAAATAATATTATTTCTTATTGTCGCCAACCGTCATGTTCCGTCGCGAGCGGCTGCATGTTGTCACGCGATCTATAGCATGATACTTAAACCGGTTTTCTAAATTAATATTTTAACGTAACATTATTTTATTGATTTTATTCTAATCGTGTTCATATAGTGCGTTTCACGAAATTAGAGACTCGACTGTAGCGCGACCGGTGGTCAAAACTGCATTTCAGTGTCGTTCAAACTTTACAAAAGCGCGGTTGATTTAAAAATGAACATAAAATTAAACAACTTTTTAATGATGATTTTTTTTTAGATATTTATCAAAAAAAAAAAATACATGAAAAAAAAGGTAATATATTATTTAAACAAAAATTAAAATATTATAATACACAAATTATTTTATAATAAAAAACAAATTTTATTATTTTTTTTTTTAAATAAAAAAATATATTCATAATACTTCATCATCATCTTTATTGTCGTCGCTGCTTTCATCAGGATTTATAGTAAGAATTATGGGTTCTAAAATTTCGTCCCGTAAGCCTTCCTTAATGAAGTCGTCGTCTTGCAATTTTTCGCAGTGCTTGACACAACGCTTCCAATCTTCGGCCGTCACCGAGTCTATGACTTCATTCACCAGTTTTTCTACATCCACAATTTTGAAAGTAGTGTTCAATTCCGCGACTTTATTTTTAATTTGCGCCCATATAAGCTCGATGGGATTGTTCTGGCAATGGTAATCGTATAACTAAATGTCCCATTTGTAATGCAATCTCGTCAAGCTCGTAATTTTTTTTTCTTGGTGTTACATCTTTTACCCTCTCACGTAATTTACACAAAGTTTCGAGTGGTGAAAAGTCTATACCTTTATTGGTTAGCCATTGTCGTACATCAGATTTTTTGCTATTCGATTTTGGATAATTTTCCGAAGTTGTAGACTGGTATGACGCGTTGTCCATTACAATAATGGAGGGTTCTTCCAAATGTTTCATCATTTGAATGAACCAATCTTTAAATATAGTTGAATTCATTTGGGTATGGTAGTCTGCATTTGTGCCAGATTGACAACGAAACACTAATTTTGAACCTGCTACAAACCCAAATGAACTTAACCCGGCATGACAAATAATTAATCGGCTTCCTTTTCCAGTAGGTACCTTCAACCCTTCAGCATTATCTTTGTTCTGCAATATGTACCCGCGAGTGTGGTTTTGATTTATCCAGGTCTCATCCAGATAAACTACAGGACGAGTATCCTTATTTTGACGTAAATTACACATGGTTCTTAAAAATTTAACGCGCATCGCAACTATATCGTTTCTCTCCATTAGAAATTATCTACCATCGTTACATTTCTTATATTTGAATTGTAAAGACCTCAAAATTCGCCACATAGATGTTTTGGATCCCTTATATTCAGTTTTTTCTTGGTACTTACTCAGCAGTTTAGTTGTGGGATACTCACGATTGTCATAGAACTCATGGATAGTTCTCCGTACAATATCTGCATCAAAGTCGTCAATACCTGTTGCATACTTTGCTCGCTTATATTGTTTTCGCGGAGAGGTAAATGAAACACTTGAAAGGCCGACTTCTGGTTCTGCTTGTACCATAGATTTGACACCTTCAGTCGTAATCCTTTTTACGGTACTTAAACTGACTCCACAAGCATCCGCAGTAATTTGTTGAGTCTGACAAAAATACTTGGTAACTTCGACGTTTACTTTGTCATTTGACAACTTTTTAAAATAATTGTAAACGTTAAAAATTGTATTTTTTTTCTGTGAATATATATTCACACACGTCGTGACATTATTAAAAACAAAAAAAAAAACAGTAGGTATATTTTTCAAATATCGCGGGTTAACTGTAATTATTAATCAGTAAAACAACTATCTAAAAAAAAACGATGATGGATTTATTTTGTGGTGAAACGGGTTACACTGATAATAATTATGAAATCTCGATTAGAAAATACAATCAAACACGTGTAATGTTAACGACAACACGATAACTAACCTAACCTGCGCTTCAGTATCATTATTTTTTTATCAAAAAAACCATTGGCCCATAATCTTGTCATTCTGTGTACTGGGCGCAGCGCTGTATGCGGCAGTTCAATTTACGCGCGATTTTTAGTCCACATTTTGAGTACCCCTACTGATTATAGACCACCGGTCGCGCTACAGTCGAGTCTCTAATTTCGTGAAACGCACTATAGCTAAATTTTAATACTTCCTTATGTTTAGTTTCAAAATCTATTGAAAATAAATATTTTTAATTTTGTTTTCATTTATTTACATTATGTTTGATATTTTTTTTAGATTTTAATGATTACCATAAAAAAATAATTTTATTTTACATTTAAATAACTACAATAATTGTTTTTTTGAAGATTACGTTTATTCAGTTCATTGTTAATATTTAGTGAATAATGATATCTAACTTGACCATAACAGCAATCTTACCTTACCAATTTCTGTAAAATAATATTGTGGGATAGTATTTTATTATTTATTTACACTTGTTTAAATCACAAAATATATTACATTTAATCTAATCATTTAACATTGTTCTGCGAGTTAGCCTGTAATGAATTTTGTACATTAAATGATTTCTATAGACATAGTAATAAAAACAATTTACAATATTTATTAATAAAAAAAAATAATCAAATAAGCGGTCAATAAAATTGATTAAAATACAAAAAGTAAAAATACAATAACATATTTATATAAACCAAAATGTACCTCCATATAAAAATTGGTCCAAAAAATACATAATATATTATGTGGCTATAATAAAACAAATGAGTAAAATATCTTCATGTATGTTCTAAAATTCTTAATTTAGGTAGTTTTTTATTACAGTATGAATAATAAGTAGTGTTTTCTTCCGCTTTTATCCATTTACATGCTTTATAAATACGACTTTTAAGCAATAATTTTATAATATATAAATAATGTTCTTTACATGATGATTCATAGACGTTTATATTTTCCTTCTTTAATTGTATTAAAATTAAATTTAACAATTAGTTCATTAATTTTGGCTTGCTTATTATAGTTTGAATGTGTTCATAAAAATATTTAAACTGATTTTACAGACATTAATTAGCCAAATTGAGGGTTTTTTTAAACTTTTATTGTTGGTACTATCTATAAATTTATTATAATCAATGCCGTCGACCAGACCCAGACCATTGATTATAAATAGTACTATTTATAATCAAAGCCCAGATGTGACTACTAGCGATTCCAACGTTACCGTGCACAACTAACCAAGCACTAGTAGCGCAGCGTAACGACACTGTTCAAACAGCACGCCTCCCAAAAATACTACCAGTGAGCTATCTATATTATTTATAATCAATGGTGCCACCGTCGGTGTTTACTACGAATACTCTCGTTATTGCACGGTGGGACATATAATGTTCACTTATCCACAAATATTAGGCCATATACTTAAAATAGATAATTAAAACAAACCAAAATAAACTATATTATGTTTGGAATTTAATGAAATAATAATCAAGCAAATCGATCGATTTAATACGGAGAAAACTAAACATTAAGTTTTAAGAATATCTATTTAAAAATAATAATATGAAAAAAATTGAAAAGTGGGCGGGAATAACATGCTATGTAACATTTTTTCCGATTTCATGTTTTTACGGAATCCCGTGCTATGAAGCAACATCGATCTTTTATAAAAATAGTAATATTCTTAAAATATTTTTATCATACACAATCATTGTGTAAAAAATTCACTGTTCACAAGAAGTTGACACGACGCGTGATGTGCAGAAATCGCGATTGTGCAACATACATTTGGAATAATTTTGTTTAACTTTAATTCATAAATTAATACAGTTCACAAAATAATAAAATAATGGTCAAGTTATAAAAAAATGGTCTAATATGTAATAACGTGTTACATGCATTCCAGATAACATTTAAATAAATTTGTACATACATTTTTCGTTTTTAGTTTTACTGAACAATTTACGAATTGCTACATAGCACGTTATTCCCGCCCACCAATCAATTATTAAATTATATTTAATAATGTTAGCCTTCTAAGAATTTATATGTATTAGCTACATACAATGGAAAATATATTAGATATCTTAAATTAAACCAACAAACGACTGAAAAATAGAAAAAAATTGATTATAGGTGGTATGCTATTTGTCCCACCGTGTCAGACGGGTTATTTTTTTGGTGGGATTACGTGTATCCCACCGTGCCAGAAAGAGTTATCTAATATGCAATCTACTAGTTAAGATTAATATAATACAGCGACGTAGATTTTTTCCTGGGGGGTTTATTTAATATTTAATATATAACTAATAATTAATTGAAATGCAAGTTTTTGTTTCAAATTAACTTAATATAATATTATTATTATTTATAATAATATGTACCTTACTTCTTAGAATTCCATAAAAATTAAAAAACTTTTTTTTTTTAACTCATTTGATATATTTTTTAATTTCAGAAATTTATATTAAAAATTAATTAAGTAGGTGTGCAAATTAAATAAGCAGGTAAACTGCACGAAAACTACAATGATACTCTGAATACAGAAACAAAATTTGACGTCACCAGAGACGGATCTCGGCGACCAGCCGCGGAGACCGGTCGCGCCTTGGAAACCGTACCTTTAGTTTACAAGAATCATTTCGTCGGTAATAGGCCAAAATAAAAAATTCAAATAATTTTCATTAAACTATATCATTCAACAAACTTAATCCTTGGTCTATATTATTCTTATACATTCTAGATGTCTACCAGTGACGATTACGTCGAGTCCATTTATTTATTTTTTTTTAAATAATTCATTCTTTATGATAAAATTTGTTTAGAGCTGATCACTTATTATCACACAACTATCAATTAAACACACTTTTAAATCGATTTAATTAATAAAGTATTTAATACATACAATATTGGTATTCATTTAGTATGTAACTTACTGAACGTGTAACCTACCATATAAGGTATTCGTTTAGTACGCATGACCTACCGGACCGGGATTAATTCAAAAACATTAAAATTAAAAATCATAAAATTACATTTGACATCCTTTTATAATACATCGTATAGTGCTGATTTCTCGAAGTTCACCAGTAGCTAATTGTTTTTTTTTAATGTAAGTCTTTGTTTCACCGTGAAATTTATGGCATAAATTAGTTTCGTTATTTTGTAGTAATAGTTTATTCTTTTGTAAAAATTCTAACACGGTTTTTTTAGAAGAAATAATCGCATACAATTCAACTGCTAACATTTTAAAATTTTAAACACACGCAATTTAGGATTAACGTCTGAACATGTACTGACAATATTGTTGATAAAATGACAAAATATCTATTGGTAAAAACCACTTGAATAGTTATTATATGTAATATAAATATAATAAAATTATAAAGATAAGCAAGCATAGGTTGTCCGTACTCCGTACCTATAATAATAATATAAATAATCGTTTTGGTAGATCACACACTATACCCGGTAATACAGGTAGGTCATATACTAAACTCGATTTTCAATCGGTAGGTCACATACTAAACGAATACCCATATATTTTGCTCAGTAACAATTAAAAAAAAGTACCCATCAATCGAAAACTGAAATGCAAAATGATAGCAGAAAATCTGGAATAGGAGCGAATGGGTAAATATTGTTCGACGCATGGCATGCGTCGCATATTCTGTACACACGATCGAACGAAATTCATTCGAATGCTCACCCTGTGCTTTCGTTTGTACGCGCCTTTATATTACAGGTTCAGTGCGCTCGTGTGTACCCGACTTAATGAATAATACAATTTAATAAGATACTCCGATACGTGAATATTTTCGTAACGTAATTAGAAATTAAAATTATTATTTAGTTTTATATTATTTACCTTTTCAAGAAATCTTTCTTTCATATCGTTCGGATCATTTGACCAATTTTGATTATCGTTCGGGTATTTTTGTGAATTCCTAAATAATCCAGCTAAAAAATTATAAACTTTTGAACAAAGTGTATTTTTTCGAATCTTAAGTGCTTGGCATGGATTTTTTTCAGACGGGAGCCGGTTGTAACATTGTCCCATATTGTTAATTTGAATAAAAATTTTAATAAGTAATCTTGATAAACTAAATTTGAATTTTTCAGTCTTAGGTAAAATGAAAAACAAAATTGTAAATTTGTGTTTAATAATATCAACTATAGTAATTATGGAAATAAACAAATAGTATAGACCAGTGGTTCTCAACCATTTTTGTCGGATGACACACTAATTAGTGTGTGGATCTAAATTATTTAGATTCATAAATATGTCGACACACTTAAAATGATTGTTGAATTTTCAAAACGGTAAAAATTACAAACCTTTGTAAATTAATACATGTATATGTTGGAATTGTTAAAAATAAAATATAAATAAATATACTTTAATTTACTTAAGGAGACTGGAGCAGCATACAATTTTAACGCTTTTAAACCAATAAGCTGGAGTAAAATTCACCTAGTTCTGATCATCCAATTTTAATTTTAAAAACACATCTGACTTCTTTTCTATGTTTTGTGGGAAAGGCAATTTCATTTTTTATTTTCAGTTATAAATTTATTTTTATGTTAGTTTTTTAACAAAGCGTACATTTTAAAGTATCATACTAAATAACTAAAAACTTAAATCGAAAATCAGTTTCCCACAGAACATAGAAGAGACACCAAAATTTGTAAATATTTTTCGAAATTAAAATTGGACTACTGAAACTAAATGAATTTTACTTTAACTCTAAACAATTTTCATAAGTTTTGAAAGAGAAAACGATTATTCATATGATTTATAATAATAGTAATAATTTATTTACGGAAATAAATTCCAATTACAAAATATTGTGTACCTAATGACAGTTGGTGATAAGTGCACATATTATAGGTTAGTTTAATTAAAATATTGTCCAATAATTATCCATTCGAGTTTTATTGAACAGTATGACCGTATGTAGCATAAAAAGGGAAATATATTTTTTTTTATTACTGGGGTCAAGTAAGCTTGTTACCAACCAAATCTGACAGTGTCCATTTTGATTTAACCTATTCTGTGGTACCATTACGCGATAGCGGATTACACACACTAACGTTAATTTACTTTTCACACATTGACACATCCCAAATGTAACTACTATATGAAATGCCTAAATATTACTCTTTAAAACGTGCTTGGCTCCAGCCTCCTTAAATTCATGTAAACTTGTTTTTAGTATCGTCATATTTTTTACGGTGCAATATCATATTTTGTTCACAAGTAATTTTTTTTTTCGAATCCATAATAAATGTTATCAATCATTTTACTGTTAACTGACATCGACCATGTATACAATAATGACACATCTACACATTTGTGTTATTTGTATTTTATAATTTTTTACATTTATTATGTTCTGGTAAAAAAAAACTCGTAATAGAACTTATAGAAATGCTGTAAACTATTTAGTGTAAGAAATGGAAGTTAGAAAATTAAAAACACAATTTTCACCGGGAATATAAGCTCGAATAAATAATATAAATAAAATAAATTAATCGCTTTCAAAATAATCAAAGCCACGGTGAGTGATGACACACGTACACATATATAAACGCAGTTAAATCTGTTCACACAAAAGCATGTGATGATTACCAATGGGAAAATTACAAATCCTCCCTCCCACCCATTTCAATAAAAACCAAACGCGAATCGTGCACTAATGCCGAACAGGGTGGTGTAGCCCGTTGCCCTTGACGACGGCTGGGAAACAAAACGCTCCGCGTCGCTTACCCGATCCGTTACTACGGCGATAGTGTAGCGTAGTATTCGTCACCAAACGTACAAACAGTTGCCATCTGCAAAAAAAATAAAACTTATCTAATTTTGGCATTTGGACGACGCTATAGAAGGAAAACACGCCTACACGCGCGCGACCCTCGAGAACGAGAGCAAATTTCGGGGGCGGTTAACCATGCTGAACATCGATGACGAAAACGGAAACTCGGTCGGCGGCCGAAGTTCGTCCGTGGAACTGGATAGTTACGCGGCCGAAACATTTGAGCGGCGGCAGCAGCGACCGTGCACACCGGAAGAAACCGACATACGGAGATGGGTGGCCAACCTGTTCATGCACAGGGTAAGAGCCGGTGAACGCTTGCTAGAGGACGGGCAGCTGTCCACCGCGGCCGCCGTGTTCGCCGACGCCACGCTGTTGACCGAGCAGGCCGAGGCGTTTGTGGCCGCCGTCCAACAGGTGTACCCGCCGTACTTTTGCCACTTATACGAGGAACGCATGTTGGCAATGGGCTACGGACACGTGTTCTTTCCGAGCGTTGATCGCGAAACGGTCCTCCGTCGGCCTTCGTCGCTCGACCGCGGCAGTAGTATCGTTTACCCCGGTGATGGTCATCCGTCAACCGTCAGCAGTCATCCGTCCTCGGATTAGCTGCGGTGCTGTTAATTAAAATATTTTGATGACTACAATTAAAATTACTCGTGTTAATAATTAACATTACATCCGTTGAACATTATATACATTTTCTACCGATTAAATAACACTGTTATTTAATGTTAAAAAAATATTTATTGTTATAATTGTGTTACTGGTGCTGCATTTTGAACACAACACGTTCAAATACAATTTTAGTGACAATTATTTAAACTGCACAATATATTTAGAGTCTTTGGTACAGTGTGTGTTCGGTAGTTGGAACTTACTTTATAACTTTGTGCATATTAAATATATTTGAATTAGGTTTTTTTTTGATGCCCAATAAACTTAATCATATACTTAGTAAATTAATTACAATTATTTTATGCCATTTAATTTCATCAATATGCAAAATAACTTTTTTCTTATGGTAACCCCTTGTTTTTTTGGATAATTATTTTAACCAATTTTTTTATAATGAATTTTATTAGTCAAACCAACTTTCTAAAGTCATGGATATTTAATTGTTTAATAATATTTTTGGACATTTTTTAATTTTTTTTTATAATGATACAATCAAATAATAAACATACTCGGATAACGTTTAACACTACGTGTGCAGCGTAACGTGAACTTTTTTCAATTTTTCAGTAAAAAAAAAAAAATTGGGTACTTTTGTTATATACGGACGGAGGCCACTTCTTAACGACATTGCACAGTTCTGGCAGGCGTAAATATAATATAATATTACTTTACATATTTTTCAGTATAAGTTTAATTATCAGTTATATAAAAGATTTACACTTATTTTCCTAACACGAGTGTCAACGAAAGTTAACGATCGCATAAAAACATTGTTATCGCGCGGCGGCAAGACATACAGGGTGTTTCATGACTAACTGACAATTGCAATAATTTTAGTTCTATTGAACATTTTCAACTTTTTTTTTTTTAATTATCAATTGTGGTCTGCACTACATTTAAAATATTTTTTTAAACATTTTCTAACATTTTTTACGTAAAATGAAAAAATGAAAATATGTTCGCAAAAAAAGAAAATTAAAACATTTAGCCGTTTATTTTCTACTACTTTTTTGAAGTTTGTACAGTTTTATATTATTTCTAATAGATTTCTGGATCCGATTAAGTATCAAACTATCTCGAGTTTTCCATGAAAAAAAAACTTTCGTATCACGGCTGTAGATATTATTATCTATACCCGTGCATCGTATTATGCATAGACTTATAAGTCTATGGTATTATGATTAAAATATTAATATACAATGATATCATTCATTATAAAACCCATACAGTTTGTTGTTTGTATGATATTATTACGTGATAATATTGATATGATACGTAATATGTAATCAAGCAATCTAAAATATTCAACAACAAGAACATACCACAGATATCTATATTATACTAGATGACGAACTCCCAATATCACTTGAAGCACGCATTGATTATGTTATCATTTGTCCGCCATGTTTTGGGTTGGCAAAATATTGTATCAACACTATTCCCCACACATCACAATATTAATTATAACGGACTGTGAACCTTAACATTCCTTTTTCTGCACTTATTATTTATTTGGTATCATTTATTATTTTGTTTTGTACACTATTTAGTTACTAATATTAAATAAATATGCCTGTATCTTGCGTTGCGTACGGATGTTCAAACCGTTATAAAAGCAATTCCTTAATTCACTTTTTTCGGTACGTATGAAATATAGATTGTTGCGGACATACATAAATGTAGGTCCTTACCACTCTTACAATACGGGCGAGATCACATAAATCGAGATCGGGAAATTATTTTGAATAATAAAGTATTCGCAATAATAAAAAGAAACTATTAATTTAATTAGAGGGTAATACGATGTTTCGGACATACATAAAAGTAGGTCCTTACAATTACCAATAAATGATTACCATCGGTGAACAATGTAGAAAGGAATAATTAAAACCCGAAGGCATCATCGAACATAGCTAAATTTTTTAATACTGCAATTAGTAAAAACGCATATGAGAGATGCGCGAATAGTAATATTAACAAGGTCACTAAGGTAATAAATCTTATATTTGTAATAATCGAAAACAACTTTCGCACAGCGCGGCACGTTTGATCCCCACGAGACCTAAGTATATAAGAAGTTGGGAATAGACCAATATTCATATGTGGTTTACATGTACAGTCGCAAGCACCTTCACGCCAGATCATTTCTTAATTAATGTTTTTGTACTTAGAAAAATTCTTAAAATAAACAGTTAAATTATATTTGAGTATTTTTATTTGAAGTATTATCCTAAAAACTTAACCATCGTTACGATTGGACGACGGCACGCAACAAGATAATATGATTTAAAAACACATAAAAACTTACATTTTTATTTGCAACGTATACATATTTATAGTTTTCCTTTAAACAATGAGGTAACAACTAAACTGTGGACGGATGCAATTAAAAGGAAAAACTTTATACCAAATCAGTGGAGCCGTATTTGTAGCGTGCACTTCACTGATAATGCTTACCAAATTCGCCCTGGTGCTAACAGACCAATATTGAAAGTAAATGCCGTTCCTTCAGTTTTTCCATCGTTTCCAGTATATTATCAACATAAACCTAAGAAACTTAGAAATCCACCTAAAAATAGGGATTTGCCCTCTTTTAAAGGTAAACCAAAAAATAACTTTAATTGTTAAAGACAGTTATTAAAGCCAATTAAAAATGTGTTTATATTATAGATGAGCCTAGTACTAGCACTGATCCAAAAATTAGTAATGAGAATGCTGATTTAGAATTAATTGACGATCACAGTATTTTACCTAAAAGTGTTGATAGAGAAGTACAAACATCTCATTCTTCTTGTAATGAACTTTTATTGAAACATGAAATTAAAATATTACGTCAAAAGTTACGGCGAAAAGAAAAAAAAATAACCAGTTTGGATAATTTACTAAAAGAATTAAATAATAAAGGATATATTGATTCTAAGCAACAACATTTAATGTTAAGCAACTTTAATTGTAAGTTTTAATTTTATTGGTTTTTTATACCTAACTTAAAACTTACAAGTAATTTTAATATGGTAGGTTCATTTAGAGACTTATTTATAAATGAAACCAAAAACTGTGATAAATCTACTGGCAAGAGATATACCAAAGAAATAAAACAAGTGGCTTTAACATTGCACTTTTATTCTCCTAAAGCGTACAATTTTTGTCGGTAACTACATTTTTCTTAGAAACAATTTTTTTTATATAAAAAGGGATATTTAATATTAATCAAGTATTTTTTATGTCTAACATTAATGATTTTTAACATTTTCCATAGATCAATATTAAGTTTACCTCATCCATCATCATTAACTAATTGGACATCATCTGTTAATGCAGATCCTGGATTTTTCCGAGAAGTTTTTATGTTTATTAAAAAACATATTCCTTCTGAAAAGCTTGACTGTAATTTGGTGTTTGATGCGATGGCCGTACATAAGAAACTTATTTATGATGCTAGTAAAGATAGGTTCTTAGGTTATTGTGATTTTGGTAATATTCAAGTAGAAGCACAAGAAACGTTAGCCACTGAAGCACTTGTGTTTATGTTAGTATGTTTAAATGGCAAGTGGAAATTTCCTATTGGATATTTTCTTCAAGCTAAAAGCACAGCAACAGTTCAAGCTGGGCTTGTTCAAACTGCCATAACTATGGCAAATGAAGTCGGTGTACGTGTATGGTTGGTAACATGTGATGGAACATCCACTAATCTGTCGACAATGACACAATTAGGGTGTAAAATTAATGGCTCTTATTCTGAAATATTCAAGTTCTTTACTGTCCCAGGAATAGAAAGAAAGGTATTTAACTTGGATTTATACCTAAAGAAAATTACAGCAGTATTTAAAATTATGTATAGGTGTGTTATGTTCCTGATGCAAGCCACAACATTAATCTTGTTCGAAATGCTTTATCAATGTATAGACATTTTAAATGTAATGATAATGTGATCGACTGGAAATATTTACAAAATCTACAAAAAGTAATTAATAATAATTTATAAAATATATAAATATATTAATGTATTTTTAATGTATAATACATAAAATGCATGTTATAATAATATTTAAATAAATGATTCAGCTTTATTAATTAATCTTAGTTAAATTCTTCAACTTGCTTTGTTTCCTTATATATTTATAGCTCAAGAAAATATTGGCTTAAATTTAGCTAATAAACTAACTGCTACACATATAGAATGGCAGAAAAATGTTATGAAAGTTAAGCTAGCTAGACTTTAAGCTCATCTGTCGCTGATGCTTTAGAATTATTGCAGAGTTTGAATGAATTTGATTTTAAGAACTGTAATTCATAATTATAACTTTTAAATGTTAACCTAAATAATTTTAATCAATCATCATTATTTTAAATTTAGGTATAGAAACAATTTGTGTACTATGATTAGTTGGTGCGTGTAGTAACACAATCAACCGCTACCTACTGCGCAATATGTACGGGGTATCTATGGTGTACCGTTACAACATCCATAAAATGTAAGACTAACTACGGTAATCCCAGTTTCAGTTAAAACATTTAAGCAGCGATGCACTAAATTTTTTTTCTGTTCACTATTTAGATGGTTACAGAAGAAATACCCAACCTATCATTAATAATTTGAATTGTGAAGATAAGTAAAAATAAGTGGGTAGGATATTAATAAAAATAAACATAAAATAATATTGATTGATCCATATTTTGAATCGACTACCAGTGGGCATTTAAATACCCACCAACTTTATGACTAGCATCTGCACCATCTAGTGATTCGTCTCTTCCGATTCTTTTATAATTTTACTGTCAAGATACTACCATTGGTTATAAATAGTATAGATCGCTCACTGCAATACAAAATACGTTGCGCGGAAATTGATTCCGATAGAGGGCGATAAGGTATTATTTTTGTCTACAATAAAATTAATATTATATTATTATCTAATTGCCCGCCGCATCGTCGTCATCCCGCCGTCGTACGTTATCATCAACCGTCGTTGCTTGTCGACCCGCGGGCCGCGACCACACTCATTATTACATTATTTGCGCGTTGCGCTACTTCCCACAGTTACCCGCGGCAGCACTTGAATCTAACAAAATTAAAAAAAATTAAAATCGTCGTCGATTGCTATCAACGATAGCAACTAGATTAATATTTTTAAAGCGATTCAAATACTATACACAATATAAAGACAAGTGCTACTTAATCACGTACACGATAAAAATACATTCGAGTAAAATACAATCGAATCATAGTGACAAGTACGTACGGTATACGGAAAAAAATATTTCGCGAATACGGAATTTTCCCGCGTGGGCTTCTTGTGAACGTACAAATATAACATTCGCTGCCACTTCTCTTTTCGATAAAATCCCGTATACGGTATACGAGAAAAATATCGTTGTCTGAACGTAGCCTTACAGCTTTGTACTTTTGTACTTGGGATATATTTTAATTTCTGCATACAAACAATATTTTTCAAGTTATGATGTGCTTTTTGTATAGTGATTTTTTTTTTTTTAAATAATAAACACCTGTTAAAAATAATAAAAACAACAGTTAAATATTATATAGATATAACTATATAACTAGCTACACAGTGTTACTAAAGCAACAACGATACGTGCAAGATCTTTGTTTTTATTAGTATTGCCAGCTGTACCATAGTACTTGAACACGTCGTCTGAAATATTTTTCACTAAATGACAGCAACACAAATTAAGTAAGGTTTTTGATTTCATTTGTTTTATGATCATACAAGTAATCATAACATTCGTCTAAGTAATCAATAACATCTGTGCAACCGTTAAAAGCCTGTGCCAACGATTTTATTATTGCCGTGGAGAAATCACTCGTCACGTTCACAATTAAATCTGACAGGACAAAGACGTGTTCTGTTGCAAACCTTTTAAATGCATATAGCCAACTGGAAATAGCTAATGCCGAATGATTGGTGCTTATGAATTCCGCGACTGGCATCATGTGATCGTTTGCTTTTATTACCGCCGCATAGTACAATTAACGTTTTTCTTGTTTTTTCTTTGACGATCTTATTACTGTACCTGTTACGTCAACATTTAATGTGACTTGTTTGAGTTTATGCAAAACCATCAATTGTTCTTTACTAAAAATGTAACATTCAAAGTTACGACTATGGGGGTGTGATACATATTTTACAAATTCTGAGTTTTCAGAAGCCATTTGTACCATATCTCTACTCTGTCATCGTTGTTGTAATCAAAATGAATCAACATTTCATGTGACACTATTTATAAACACTAGTGATCTTATTTGTTGAAGGTTCCCTCGTTTTAACTTACTAGGAGAACATTTCAAAACATGTTTTTGCCTCAAAGCCAGCGGATTGAAATGGCTTGACTCTTTTCTGTAACTAATTCGTTCCGGTCCTCTCAGAAAATTTGTTAATTTTCCATCGTGACTATAGTTTATTTAATTGCTAAGAACATATGACTTAACGCCACTGTCAGTCTTTTTCCCAAATTCAAACTTAAAACTTTTACAAGTGTTGTTTCTGCAGTATCCATAAATACTCGTGAATTTACCATATTTATTGTATTAACACTTTTTATTGATAGAACACAAGAGTTATTAACGGTTACAAACTTGTCTCTAATTAACATATTTCGAAGGTCTTGAAATTCTATCATTTTCATTAGACAATTTTTCAATTTTATTCCGTTCATAAATGGATAACTCAAAAGTTCCCTCCAAGATAAGAAAAATTATATCTTTTTTTTTATTGCTTTCCTGGTCACCAATTATTGTTAATGGAAAAATGTGTTTAGAATTTCTGGGAAGTGCTTTTGTGTCTGCCTCAGGAGTGCTACAAGTGACAATGGTTCTTGGCAATTTCATTGGAGTTACAGCATCAATCACCTCATCTAATACTGTTATAGATTCAACTGATAAAGAATTCCTTTCAACATAACTTTTTGGTTGTTTCAAATCCGTGGTTAGTGGTGAAGGTGTAAACTTTGGTTGACTAGAAATGTCTACTTCTCGTTTAATCGCAGTAGGTGTTATAATATTGGAATGGTCAGCGGTCAATAAGAGATTTGTCTCTTCAATCATTTTAATTTCACCAGATCTAAAAAAAAACTGTTATTCGAAGCACCTAAGGTCCAATTAAGTTTGAAGTCACTTTGCAATCACTTTCTAAAGTTTCATTAGCTTGCTTTATCATTAGATACTGTGAAATCTCAGATTCTACTTCACAGTTGATTTCAAAATCTAGTTTCCGCCTAACATTCTTCAGTATTTCTTTTGAAGTCGTGTCAGAATCTGTTTTTTCATTTGTACTAGCAATATCCTCTCTATCACTGACTTTTAAATTGTTCTCAACATTAGACTCATTAATTTTCTCGTTTATTTTATGAAAACTTTGACTCTTACGTATTAAACTCATTACGTTTTTTTTACTTATAATAATTTTTTTTTGTCTACAAATTTCATTTAAAGCTGAATATGGACATAGCATCAACTAATTATTTTTAGTTATTAAACTTTTTGTGTCTACAAGAACATAAATTTCTGTATTTCTTCTAATAAGTTTGCACAGCGTTGAGTTGCTCGCTGACAATGCATGAACTAAATTAATACTAAGCTTCTTGATATTCTTTGTTTTAAACACTACTTTGCAAGTATCTATGATTCTCAGATCAGACATCTTAACAGATTCATTTATTATAGATGGGTATTTTAATGTTATGTAATCTGCGACAGCTTGAATTTTCTAAAATTTGTTGTAAAAGCTGCTCACAATGCATCCTATCGTATATTCCATTATCTTATCTATCTACATGCCGAGTTACAAGTCGATCGATGCAGTGAGTGGACGTGTGTCAATTTTTATAACGTTTGTTATAATATCAAGATATTCGCCTACCATTTCCAATATGGATAATAAGTCAGAAAAACGTTGTAACTTGAAATTTTTAGTGGAACTTGGAAAGAACCGAAAAAATGTATATGAATCATTAACTACAGTGTAGGCAGGTGAAACACAAAAATGTTTTTAATAATAAAAAAAAACAAATACCAATTCAAATAAATGGAAATTTAATTTATAAATTTAAAGTAATAACAATTTAAATAAATATAGAAAAGAGAAAAATAGATTTAACCCTTCACTGCATGATTTTTTTTTTTTTATTCGAAAAAAATGTTTTATATGTAAAATACCCAGTAGATGTTATAGAAAATGGTAAAAAATTCAATTTTTGTCTCCTAAGTAAAGATTATGTCAGTTTTTTATGAAATGCACCAGTGCACTTCCATGCAACTTGTTATTAAAAATTCTATATCGTATAGGTATATATATATTAGAAAATCAATGAAACATATAACAATGTTATGCAATTATTAATGCAACTCTAAACAATAAACAAAATAAAAAGACCCGAGTAATAGAAAATTAAATTTTAGGTAGTAGGTAAATAAATGCATAGAATATAAATGTTAATGTTAATTATTGTGAAATTTCATAAAACAATTTCTTTCTGTGTTACAACACAAATATAAAGTACAATTGGAGCACATGGCAAAATACTGGTAATTACATCCTGGATATCTGCAAACTCTTCTTTTTTTTCGAACTGTGGCCAATATTGGTAACCATCCATACGGATTTGTCTATCGGAATTTCAAGAATTTGCTCAATTTCATGAGGTTTCATATTACGAGCTATTACAATTAAACGAATAATGTTTATTTAAAATATAATAATCAATGTTATACTTAAAACGAATCGATTACTTGCACTGTTCGTTACACGTTCTGCACGCGGCAATTAGTAGAGTACGCGTGATAGTCGCTTATAAATAATAAACTATATTAGATAATTACTTGCCAATAATGCATGGAAGGGCACTCATGCATTGCTAGGTAAACATGTGTACAAAATAATCTATCAAATATTATTCCCTAATTTATCAAAATTCTAAAAATAAATATGTTTCCCCGTGTACCGATATTTTTTCTATTAGTATAGTACACCTATATAGCGTTCATATAGCTGTTCAAACATCCTCCCATAATCAGTTTTGCTGTCATCGTAATACCAAGACTTTAATATGTAATTATATAATGTGTAACGCCATCTATTATGAAAAAAAATGTTCTCATCGTTAATATTAAATAATATCAAATTGTTATCAAAATTGTTCTGATCTTTTTCAGTTGAAACATAATAACCAAAACGGTTTTATTATGACATGCAGTGAAGGGTTAAGTATAGGAAAAATATTATTTACATAACAGAGAATACTTAATTATTTTAAGTTTTAAAAGTTAATGAATTAAATATAAAAAAATTAGTTCGAAGCTTAAAACATAAATTTAATCCATTTTGCTACAATTACAGTTGTTATTCAAAATAAAAACGATATACCGTTATTTCTGGGAATAAGTAGATAAGTAATTGTTACTCATAAGTTCGTTTCATTCTTATATTTCGGCTGTTAACTCTAATAAAAAGAACAAATATTATATTTCAATAATTAATTACACTTTAATATTTAAAGAAAAATAAATAATAATTAATTTTTTTATTTTAATAGTGTTAATATATACAATGAGCAGGAATTATCAAAAATATAATTTGAAAGAGTGACAATATTTAATAAACGTAAATAGAATAAAACAAGTAATATTAGACATATATTATGTGTCTCATTGTTTTTTTAAATGTTACAAGACTTTTTAATGTATCATAATTGTTATAAATTTTATTTGTCTCATGACTTGTGTTAATGTATTATTTATTTGCTTTTTGCCTTTTTGAATTTTAAAAATAAATTTTTTTTTGACACAATTGTCTTAGTATATTTAAAAAAAAAAGATGTTTTATCCACTGCAGTGTTGTGAAGTAATTTATTTATACATATAAATTCTTTATAAATTTAAGTTACCTGAAAAAAAAATTACAATTATATCATTTTTATTATTTTAATTTTATATAATTTTTATTATTTTATTTTTTTATCATTTAGTTATACTTACAGTTGCACTATTTATGTAACTTTCTGTTCTTTTAATTGCACAAATAATCAACATTTCATGTGTTAATTCATTATTTAAGATCCAATCATTTGGAAGTCTGAAGTTTTGAGAACTTTTATTATTAATTAAGACTTTGACATAGTGATTGGAATCTAATTCTTGTCTGTAAATAAAAAAAAACATCAGAAACTGGTTAGAAGTATATAGCATGTCCCAAAAGTCTCGCATCACCCTCTTAATACTTGCATGGAAAATCAATATATTTAAAAAAAAAATTGAATTTTATGCCATTCAATCATAATTTCCATACTTAGTATTGTAAAAAAAACCGCGTTTAAATATATTGATTTTCCATGGAGATATTAAGGGTGATACGGGACTTTTGGGACATGCTGTATATGTTAAGAAGACGTCCTCATAATACATACGGTTGTTTATAAATATCAAATTCTAAATGATCATCAAAATTTTGTATTTTCTTTAAAAAATTGTTGAAATTAGGGGCAAGTACTTTATAATAATATGATGATTCGTACATAGTCTCAGTACTTAATTTAGAATCATTTATTATTTCTATAATGGAGTACAAAGCCTCTAATTTCGAACATTTCACGAAGGACAAAAATATATTTTTCAAAATTACTCCTACTTCAGGATTTTTGGTGGCAGAAAATAATATAACATGAATTAATAGAATAAATAAATGTTTCTTAATATTAATATTTACTTGTTATCAAATATAGCTGTTATTTTTTTAATGCAATTTTTAATTTTATCGTGTATAAAACAATTTTTTTTGTTTATAAAAATAGTCATCTGCCAATTCTTGAACAATATCCCACATTGTACGGGGTATTACGTTCAAATCTAATAACTTATTTATATAATCACAGAAATTGGTTTGAAATGTAATATTATATATACATTTGATGTTGTAATCAGTTGAATATCTGTAAGAAAAAATATTTTATTTTTATTATTAATTTAGTATATTTAAATATTATTATACTTACTTATAATTATTGACTTTTATAAGGCTATCAAACGTTTTCGATTCAATTATGTTTGTGTTTGTGGTTTGAAATATTCAGAGTTGTTTCTTAACTTCAATTCTGTTCGGTTAATGGAGTAAGGATGGAAATCACTCTCAACGAATTTGAACAGTTTATTGACACATTTCCCTTGCTCATATAAAACCTTCACAACAATGTGAAAAATATGTAATAAAAATAAATTATTAAAATAATATAAATACCGAAAGCAAAGGATTTGCTTTTGTAATCCAGGCGCTAACGTGATCAGCAACACCTTGATATTTTGGATTCTCTTTTCAAAATTAAACTTTATGTTTATTTCCTCAGAACCGTTATTATAAAAAGTAATTTTCCAAAAAATTGTTACATCTCACCTTTCATAAATAACCAATTCAAATGGTATAGGTTCTATACTTCTATAGGACCTACCTATTTTGTTATACCTAACATATGTAACTACTGTTTGTTGGATCTGAAAAACGTGTTAGTTTCTAATAGTTTTTTTTACTATATATATTAAATTAAACACTGAATAGTCGTATAGAACGACAGTATGGTATACACAGTTGCAAATAGATTGAACTTAAATGGTTTATGAATAGCAATTTTTATTAACAAGTTGACTGCCATGAGTACCATATTTGATACTCACGTGGTATGCATCCTAGGCTTTAATAGTTTTGACATATTCTTTCAACACGCTTTGAGTACCAATACTGGTGCTCACACTGTTTAACTCTCAGGCTTTGAGGGTTTAGCATGTTTCGACTGGTTCCACACTGGGCAGGCATACTCTTCAGTGGAAGAAAAACATAATGCCAGTCCTGTGTTCGAATTGTATTTGGCGTAGCACCCCCCACTTGCTGCCTGCTAGTTTTCGTAATAATTTATTCCTTGTTTGTACTTTCATTTTTGTTTTTCTACATTGCTCCTTAAACGTGAGAGTTCTGTCCAGTGTAACCCCTAGGTAAACTTGCTGTTCTGTGTTTTTCAATGTTTTTCCAAGCCATTCAACTTTGAGCTCTCTTTTTGTCTCACGATTTCAGAAGTGGAAGCAGCATATTTGTGTCTTATCCGGTTTTGGTGTTAATTGGTTTCTCGCATAATACGTAGTTAACTCTTGGAGAGTTTTTGTAAGCTTACGTTCGACTTCTTGGAATGTTATATCCTGTGCTTCGTCTGCGTAGGTATAGAAAGTGCCTTGTTTCTTCTGTGGTTGGTCATTGGTGTAAGTAATACACTACTCTTACCATTCTAAGGAATGAGCTGTGCATAGGCGCAAATTACCCAAAAACATTAGGGGGGCTTGAGCATCAACAATGTTTGAGGAAACAGACCAAACTCGTGAGGGGCTTTGCTCCTCACACACTCCAATAGTACTATACCACATATTATATAAATATAAATATAAAATACAAATCAAACAAATACAACAAAACATTTTGTATAAAAGATATATTATTTTTTTTTTTATTATTTATAGACAACCTAATACTGATTGAAGGAACATGCCTCAAGTTCCTTGTCTGTATTCGACGTTTTTTTGTTGAAATATGAAATAACGTATTCATTTTTTCTTTTTTTAATGTATATATTTATGTTTATTTAATTTATACAAATGTTGTGTACACTGTACAATAATAATATAATTATAATTTTTATAGCAAAAATAAAAAAATATTACACTAAACGTGAACGACGAATAATTGAACGATCTCGAACTAATAACGTACACTCGTGGTTGGGTAATGCGGCTGCATCCGAATTGGTTCCCATACCTAAAAATTGACATACGAATTGGTTCCCAATAAATACTTTCGAAAAGGGCGAAATCCAATCTAATTATATTTGTTATTTAATATTATTATTTTACTAACATTTTGAAATTTCCCATCTTTATAAGTACCAAGGTGGATTGATAAGTACGAATTTCGGAATGGATAAGATGAAATAAATTATCATTTAGATAAAAACCGTGATAAAACGGGCGTTATATTATCGATATTGACGGATATCTAGTCGTACTTATAAGTCAGTACGGCATTCAGTAATCCGCCGTAATAACCGCAAAGTGTTTGTATTAGTGATTGTATTTGTGTTTTAATATTTTCGAATATGGAATTTATGTACAGTGAAAAAAATAAAAAACTTATTGTATTGTTTGTTATAAATTTTTACCTCAATAATACAAAGAATGATAAGAATAATACTTAAAAATAAATTGACGAATTAATATTATGTTTATTATATTATTATAAGAATATCATTATACAAATTAAAGTGAAAAAAAAATCAATGTTATATATACATACAGTCCTAAGTCTGTATAAAATGGGAAGGAAAAAAGAAAATATTTTGACCCGGGAACCAAATTGGATATACCCTTCGTATCAATCCAGGAACCAATTCGGACGTTTCGGAACCAATTCTGTTTAGTACGCTACGCTCAAGATAAGCGATAATAACGGCCGGTCGACGACCCGAGTATATCGCCGCGATCGGACACGCGCACAATTATCTGTATATAGCTTATTTATTTTTGTTATTGTGTGTGAATTATTTAAATTAATTAAATCCCAACGCCTAATCGTTTATCGGCGCGTTATCTGCGTCGCCAGCTCGTGTGCGCGTATTTTAACACGGCCGCCGCAACTTTGTCTTTGACCGTACGTCGTCGTGAATTGTCCGTTGCGTTGTTGCGAACAATTTTTCTTTTTACAAAATATATTGTTATAGGCACGAATTTCCAGTATTATTATTATTGTTTTTTATTATATTATTTTTATGTGCGCTAATCGCCGAGAGTTTTTTATATTATTATTTATACGTGCGCGAATCGCTGTAATATTTATTGTTTGTTTAATTTATTTTTATACACATTTACGTGTGCGCGAATCGCCACTATTATTATTATTGTATTTTTTATTTATATTGTATTTTAAAGTATAGATTTTAGGTAGTTGCAGCTGGCCAGTCTGCACTCCACAAACTCTGAGTTTTTATTTATTTTATTATTTAATTATTATTGTGCCATAAGGGCCATTATTACTATTATTGATTATATTAGTTGTGCCGAATCGGCATTTTAGTTAGGCTCAAATAGCCAGAGTATATATTATTCTTATTATTATTTATACAATTTACGTGTTGCTGTGAATTATATTTGTTATTACCATATTTATTATAAATTTTATAATTTATTGTTGGGCCAGAAGGGCCGATTCCTATAATTTATTTTACAATACAGCAACATAGTTACCATATTATACCAGTTTATTTATCATTGAGTTACCTATTGTCATTAGTTTTAAGCATACAACATACATACAAATCGGTCGGTAGTGTGCGACACGCACAAGTCGGTGTCCGGAAGTGCGGCATATTATTTGTAGCACCCGGCCCAAACAAATTCGGACACTCTGGGGTAATGCTATGATTAGAACCGTTCTAGTATTATAATTTATAATAATCAATAGTAAAAACTATTTATAATTTATAATCCATGATATTTTGTATTTATGTTTGTAATAACTAATAATTGATATTTGATAATATTATATATATATTATATTAAGCTGGGTTCACACTATTGCAATTTCTTGCATTATAGACTTGCTTAAAATAAATATCATGCAAGAATACGCATAGTTATACGCAAGTGCATGTTCACATATATGCTTATATTTTTAGTCTTGTATGTATTTAAAAATAGTTTAGTTTCAAAAGCAGTGGTGCACACAGAATTTTTTTTCGGGGAGGGTCATGGTAAAAATATAACACATTTTACAATTAACAAAATTATGTCAATCCTTAATATAAATTGACTTAACCCTTTGAAGCACGCAATTATATAAAATAATAATTATAAAGCGATTCAACTTGAACTTCATTCTTTATTACCTTTAGAAATAAAAAAATTATAATTAAATTTTTTTGAACTTTTAAAAGCTCAAATTTTTAGGTGGTTTCCCATATAAACCACTATGAGTTATTTGATACTACTTTTTAATAATATCTACATTTTTAACTATACTGTTTAGATATATATTTTATGTCTTTTAATCAAAAAAAAAAAAAAAAAAACATTATATTATATTATAAAAAACAATGTTACTTAGTATGATATTCTTTAAAACAATTTTTGGTTTCATTGAGACACAACGCTATTTCACATATTGAACAAGACCATTTACTACGATGAGGTTCAGATTTAGAACTGCAATTTGCACATCTTCTAGATCCACTTCTAATAGGCAGATGATCAGCGGCATTGAAACGTTTTTCATATAATACTTTGGGCTTATAACTATTTTTAAATTTTAATGGTTTTTTCACTCCACGTGGTGAAGGCTTTGTATTACCAATCAATGCAGTGGCCACGGCTAAACGAAAATGTTTGAGTGATATTTTTTTCCCTCTATTGCGTTGACTTGAAGTAAATAATATAAATGCATTATGTACAGCAAGATCGAGAAAATGAAAAAATATTCTCATGTACCATCTTTTGCTTTTACGATCAATTTTGTATAAGGTCATCAGCATATCAGCTTTATCAACATATCCCATGTGGGCATTATAATCTTTTACAAGTTGAGGACAAACGATAATTTGTGTAGTTCCATCTTTTTGTTTTCTATTTACTTGACTTTCTTGAGTTGGATCGTGAAAGTTCGATAAAAAATGAATACCTTTGTTATCTTTCCATTTCATTGCGATAATTCCAGTAATTGTGGCTCGCCATTCATATTGACCTCTCGATAATTTTTTATCATCAGAAAAATTTTTGGGAAAATCAATTCTATGTGGTCTTGTTGTACCACAAGCGAATACACCATATTCTAATAAATCAGCCATCAATTTCGAAGAAGAAAAGTAATTATCAAAATAAACTATATAATATTTCCCAATCAAGTCATGCACCATATCTTTAATAACTCGAGCACCCAAATTTTTTTCTACTATGTTATTAGTTTTTCCTGTGTAAATTTCAAACTGACAAACATAACCCAATTCGTCAGCCCTTGTCCATACTTTATAGCCTCGTTTTGTTGGCTTATTAGGCATATATTGTTTAATACTAGATCTTCCTTTGAAAGCTATCATCGACTCGTCAATTGATTGAATTCTGGTAGGATTATAACAAGATTTGAATGTGGCTGTAAGAATATTTAGAATAGGTCTAATTTTATAATAATTTTCACCAAAAATCCCGTTATGAACCAGGTTTTGACAAATTA
>NW_020273559.1:0-3149 GCF_003268045.1 Sipha flava | reverse complement strand
AAGTACAACGCCATTTCGACGACACACCGATTCTCGAATTTTCGTTAACAGTCATCATCAGTAAATCACGTTTTTTTCGTTTGTTTATTATACCTATTTTGGAAGCAATTTTTTTATAAAAATTTAATACAACAAACGGGTAAGTATACAAATATATTATGTACTCGTATATAATTTTTTTATATCAAATAACTACAATTTAACAAGGTAAGTGAAATATTTGTATAATATATTAATATACCCTGTGTTAACAACTAAGGATTCTTAATCCATTTTCTTGAAATAACACAGAAACTTTTCAACTAGCAAACCAAAAATGTGTGTAAATAGTTTTAATTCACTCTGAAATATACTTCAAATAGGTAGAGCCGAACTATGTTCAACAATCATTGTTTTAATATCTAATAGATATCCACGTATACAACCTACTTAACATGTTATAAAGAAAACATTTCAATATTAACAGTGATATAATTATTTTGTACCTACGTATATAATTCAAATTTTAGTTAGTTGAATAAATGTATTAGTTTTCTTTTATGTAGGTATATAAATAAAATAGGTGCTTGTTGCAGAAAAATAAATAAAAGTTATTAGGTAGATGACGGTTAGATAAAAATAAAATAAGAATAATTAATACCTAGATATTTATTATCTCTATTATAGATTTTAATACTACCTATGCTTATAAGTTGTAATAATGATTTGTTTTATTTGTAAACACAGTGGCTTTACTTTTACAGCACTATTGGCTCATTATAAAATAATTCATTTACTGAAGCCTTTAAGTTCATATGAATGTAGAGAAAATGAATGTACACAATCATTTCCCAATTTAAATAGTTACAAAAAACACATTACTAGAAAACACATAATTAGACCTTATAATTCACCATCTCCAGTAACATTAATAAATAATTTCAGTAATAATAATGTGGACAATGCATGTATAAATACAAATCAAAACAATACATTGGAAACTAATGATATCATCACCATTATTCCTGAAAAAAATTGTCTAAAACCTATTGAAAATTATGATATTCTTGATTTAGATAATGCAATTAACTCATATCATGTGTCAGCAGTTAAATTTACTTTGTCATTGCTTGATAATAACAATTTTAGTAGAAAAGATGTTTTTGAAATCCAAAGAAAAATTGAAAAATATATAATTAAATCCGTTAAAAATTTAATTTCTAGTTGCACTCAGAAAACAGTAAAAGAACCAATTTCATTATCATATTTTCAAACAATTACAACAGCATTTACTAATACATTTAATTTTTGCAATTCTGAATTTTCTTTAAACAATTGGCTGGTTAGAAATAATTTATTTCAGAATGTTCAAGAATTTAATACGAGGAGTATATTTAAATATTTAAAATAAATACATAATACTATTAACAATGGCTTTGTTTTTTTTACCTATCTATTTTTCCTAAACTTCCCCTTATAATTAATAAATTTAAAGGTAGAATCAAATAAATTATTTTGTCAATTCAACAAAATTATTCCAGCAAAACAAAAATAAGTATACAAAATGGTTTGGTAAATTCAATAAAATAACTTTGTTAATTCAACAAAATTATTTTATAAATATGCGATACTAAAAATGAAAAATTATTTGGTTGATTCATTAAATTAATTTTGTCAATTTAACAAAATGTAAATTTATTGAATTAACAAAAGTTGTATCTCTTAATCAACAAAATTTTTCATTGACCGTATATTGATCAAAATATTGTTAAATCAAACCATATTTTTATTGATAATACAGGGGTATTTCGTTGAGTGTAAAAAATACTGAGTATTGACTATAATTTGTATTGACCGTTTAAGGAGTACACTGTCAGTAATGTAAATACTGTCAATATTTTTACTGTCAGTATTACTGATCGTGTGAGGCCCACTTAAGTTATAAAACCATTGATATTTTATGTTCATAATATAACTAATGGTATTGTATCATAATATCAAACCTTATCGAATTTTATCGTTTTGGCAGTAGGTACCTTTTATATCAATATGTATAACTTGTTGGTTTTTATAACTTGTAATAATTCTCGCACTTAATTGAAACACGGTGATACACATCTTTAACCATAGGCGTGCGCACGGGGTATGCAGGGTATGCCGCTGCATAGTCTGCGGCTTCATGCGAGGGGCCCATATTTATTATTAAGTTAAGAAACTTTAAATTTAATTACCGCCACAGGAAATTTAAATCGATTAAAGCTTGATAGTAATGATATTTCAATGTTGAAGGAAAAATTTAATTTGAATACTACATTTGAGCCAGAAATTAAGCTCATTACAAATATGTCTGATAGAACTTCTATTAGAGGGTTATCAACTAAAACAATTTTAGTATGGCTGAATTGGTTATCAGAAAACGACCGGAAAACAATATTTTCAAACTTCAATAAAGCTTTAACACAATTTGCAACAATACCTGTGACAAGCTGCTCGTGTGAGAGGGACTTTTCCAAATTGTCTATTGTGAAGTCTAAACTTAGAAACACTATGTTACAAGAACATCTTGATTCACTGATGTTAATATTTATCGAACAAAACATGGCATCAGAAATCAATATTGAAGATGTAATAGATGAATTCAAAGCATGTGTGCCGATAAAAAGAAGACTTGAACTTTAGATTTTAAGTATAATACAGAAAAAATAATACTTGTGTGCATGTGACGTATATAATATTCACATGAATCTACATCTACACTGTATATATTGTAGTCAGGGTCGGCTGAAGGTATAGGCGAGCTAGGCACCTGCCTAGAGCGGCACTTTAAGGCTCGGTCAAACAGAACGCGGGCACTGTATTATCTTTGATTGCGTCATCGTGGTTAAAAATAGCGCGGGCTACCGCGGCGGACTGCTGTCGACCGCAGCGGGCAGCGGTCTAGTCGTAATAATTTACAGTGATCGCGGCGGTCAAAAATTATTTGATTATTTATTATACACAATTTGTTTAATTTTAAGTTTTAAATTTAAAATTTTTAATATTTAAATTTTAAATTATTCGTTTATTTATTTTATTAATTATAATATTATTATTAATATTATATAATATGGCAGATGATACTGAAAAATTAATTGATCTAGTACATAACTATCCATATTTATATGATACCA
>NW_020273558.1:0-16422 GCF_003268045.1 Sipha flava | reverse complement strand
CACGTACGTGTCCTCGGGCCGCCCACAGAGTATTACAATTTTTTTGGTTGGCAAATATTTACCATTGTGATTAGCACGTATTCGCATGTTAACTTTTGTAATTTACATACTTTTTAATCAGGTTTGGTAATAAAACTAGGAGGGGGGGGGGTGCGTATACGTCTCCGATTCTCACACGCGTCGAAACCACTTATTCTAAAAATGTTTTCCCGAGCTGTGACCTGGCCGAGGCTGGTCGAGCTGGATGTGCCTGACAACGAGCCGTCGGACGAATTGGACCCGGCCGGACTGGTGGCTACTTTTCGGCAGGGCCGTAGCAACCAAATATTGCACTCGGGGCAAAACTTCGAAATGCGTCCGTAAATATTTTAATTAAAAAAAAAAAACTTACAAAAAACTGAATATTTTTTTATAAACGCAATATGAATAATACATTTTTCTTATAATAATGTAAGCTTTTGTTAATTTTATTGAAATTTAGTTTTAATAACTTATTAAAATATAAACATAGGTACATAATAATTATAAGTAGATTCATAAATATAACATAATAATATTTATAAATTATACAAGTAAATATATAAATACATAATATTACTTTTACTTATAACAATTAAATTGAAATTTTTTCATTTTTGCGCCCTACCAGGAATTGCCCCCTTGCGTGTTGGCTGTCCCGACCAACTGTTCCAGCGGCCGGAGTCCCGTTGCCGATGTAGTGATCGTTGTGCAGGACACTACGATCGGTACCATATTAATTATTTAACGACGTAGCACGTTCGATGTTATCTTGAGACGTAATCGTAAGAGGGATAGGTAATTTGAATAATTAAACACTTGTATTTTAACACTAATAAAAATTACTGTTTTTATTGATTTGTCACAAGAAAAATAACAAACAGTTAAAACAAAAATAAAGAACAGTATATTCTGGGTAAAGAATTATGTACTCGCGGCGATGTGGTTGTAACAATGTCCATGACGAGTAATAATTTTTTTATAAGAGAAAATGACCAGTCTAACACTGTCTATCAGAACTACCTATCTACTTCTGATTAATGCCAAATGCACTACCTGTACTTATATGAGTTCCAATGACGTAAAAGTGGTGTAATTCTAATATTATTTCCTTTTTTTGTCGATTTAGCATTATTATGTTAAGAGGTGAAAACCACTTGTTGTTTTCACCTTTGCTCTAGATTTCCTGCGAATAGGCATATTTATTTAAAACTACTTGTTGTTTTCACCCTTGCCCTGGATTTCCTGCCCGTAGACATATTTATTAATATTTATACTAAATTATATGGATTATTAAATTATGCTGAGCCTTGGGCTTACTACACCTGTGTCCGCAGGGCCTTTCCACACGTACACGGTTTCCGCGTGTAAGCGGTTTCGTGACGGTTCACTGGTGTTAATGGAACGTTTCACACGTCATGTCGACCGTGCCCACAGTGAGATAGGATATAATTTAGGAGGCCAAAAAAAATAGTAACATAAAATTGAATATATTATGATACATTATTATGAAAACAAAAGAAATACATTATAAATATAATGTTATTTTAAAGTTTTTAATGTTAGTTTAAATAAATACATGTTTATGAGTAAATTAATTACTATCGGTATCAGTTTCTGTCTCTTAACTGTCACTCGAAGAGTGGTCCTCAATTTCGGTATCATCCTCTTTTAAAACTTATAACGACATAACTTTTGCAGGAAATGACGACTTTTTTTTTAACGACAATTTCTTAGAGAAGATATGTAAGGATCTGATGATACGAATAGAACATGCATAAGGTTTTCGTTTGTATTCACTCTCAAATTTTTGCTTTCAATATTTTTTAAGCTCTTTATTTGGAGCTTCTTGTGCTTCTTCTGATAATTGTCCTATATATTAGTAATAACACAGATATTATTCATTAACTGTTCAAACAAGATAGAATTTAAATATAATATAACAATTACCTATTGTCAGTATCAAAGTGTGAATAACATCAGCTCCATGCACGATGGGTGGCGTATAAAACCACGGATAAAGTGAAACAAATAATTTTGCTGTATCAATAGCATATTTTTCAAACTCCTAGTCTTTAATTTTATAGCCACTGACCATAGCAGTCAAAATGGTGCCAAATTTATTGAATTTATTCCGAAGATGTAGGTTTTAAATAATCTTTTTTCCGTAATAAATTAAACAAATCATTATACGTGTATATACTAGTGTTACCAACAAATAAGTTATAAACCTTTTGAAACTTAGATGTTACAGACCTTTAAATTTGATAAAATCAATCAAATCTACTCAAAACGTATTTATAATTTGTATGCTTTTTACTAAAAATAGAAATTTGCCAAAATTATGAACTTACCTTCAGTTTCCATATTCAAGAAAATAATTTTTTATTTAGTCGTATTTATTTAATTTTATTTTGTAAGAAAAATCTAGATCTGTTGCACACGCATATAACACGATAAAATTAATGAAATGCACATTCCATAGATTGTTTTAATCATAAACACAGCTAAACAAACACATAAAATCTAATCTTTTATTGAATTTATGATAAATATGATTGTATAATATATGTAATTAAATATAATTAATTATAATTAAAATTGTTATTTTTAAAAACAGTTTTTGGCCACCTAAATTATATTCTATCCCACTGTGGTGCCGTGTTCGCGTTGCGCCCATGTGAATCTACATGGTTTTGAAACACGGTTTAAAACACTGCGGCACAAAATTAGTCACGGCATTTGCGTGAGCAGCAATACATTCTGTTACGCACGTATGATGTACCGTTCGTGCATACACCACCAGTGCATTTTTTAACTAGTTAACTAGGCGACACAAATATCGCCCAGTGATTATACTCTGTCGACAGTATTTTAAAATATTGTGTGAAATAATGCAAAACAAACGTGTAATACTATAATCGTACTATGGTATTATACATTGACTATTTTGAGAAAAACATTTTTTGTCACCCAGTGAAAATTCCTTATAAAATGCACTGTACACCACGGTTCGTATATTTTTCGCTGTCTCTAACGTGAATATTGTGTACGAATAAAAAATCTTTCAGCAAGAAAAGGTTAATCATTTTTTCATACAATGTCTAAAGTAATGTGATATTTGCGTTAAAGAAATTCTTTAAGTTTTATGCTTATTATTTAACTGCAAAGTACTACGAAACGCTCACGCACAGTAAAATAACTAACTTTTGTTTGAGGAGGTTTTTTCGCCTATATTGCGATAGCGATTCTTTAATAACTATTATATTTCATTACGTATTATATAATTAAATAGTATTATATTTTATTAATATTATAATTATAAATATAACATCACTATAATATTTTACTATCAATTTTAATTGCGATATTTTCTAATAAATATACATACATTTTAATGCTATATTTATTTATTATTTTTTAGTATCTGTTGTTACGTGCCATCAGATAAATTTCAGCTTAAGCAGTCAACGATGAGCAATTTTAATTAAGTTTGAGACTTTAACTTTCATAGTATGTTCATTTAATAAATTAAAGTGTTCAAACCGATGATTTACATATTACGTGAATAAAAATTTAATATTATGTATGTAATATATGGAAACCTATAGGACTGTTATATTCCTTATAGTTATTACATTATAAGAAAAAAATGAATATATTAATTTAAAAATAATAAGAGGTTTTTTTTTTTTTTTTACTGCCTTACACGATTTTGAAAGAATTGCTCCGATCATCATAATTCTAAAGAAAAACTGCCAAAACAATTTTTAAATTATTTATGATTTCAGCATAATATTGATAATACAATTTTAACAAATTTTGATGATTAACTAATGAATCGATATCTCTGTTCATTCAATAAAATAACAACAAAGAGAAATATATTTCTTAATAATTTATTCTTTGCTTCATAATGCAATAATTAAATGCTAAGTAAAAATCAAATTTATTTTGTATAGAATATAGAATATTGAGTTTTATTGGGCCGTGTAGGGGTTGCATGTTTTCTTCTTCATTAACATATGAATTAAGTATCAAATACAGTCTGAAACTTAAAAAAAAGAAATAATGTATATAACTACTGTAAAATAACATATTGTAAGACTTTAATGCTAAGAACTCAAAATCATTGAATGAGAAGAAAGTTAATTTGCAAAATAATGAAATGGTGACTTACAAGATGTGGTATTTATGTCAGTTGCATTTGCTATGGGTTCACTGAATTCATGATTCGGACGGTCGGACATTTCTTCATTGACAGTTTTCGTATCTATAGTACCATTTGTAGTATTAACTGGTGAAAATGTGGGCGTATCCATTCCATTTTCCATAGTAGTGTTTCTGACAATAAACAAATGCTCATCGGTGGCACTGTAAGTTGACCATTTTGTTTTTAATTATAAATAATTTTAAATTATATATTCCTATATATTAATTATTTTTATTAAGAACATCATATATGCTAAAATTGTTAACACAGTCAAAAACTGAAATTATTCGGTTTCTCAATTTCTAAACATCTAATTGTATGGAAATTTCTAAAAAAATTACTCTATATATTAAATATAATATTTGAAGTTAGGTAGGGTTCAATTGATTTCAGTTATTCGTGCTATTCGACTGCAAGTTAATATATATATAAGAGAAAAGTTTTCATGTTAAAAATAAATGAATTCAATTTGACTGAACTTGGTGTCTCACAAATTTAAATTTTAAAAAAATGTAACTCACAAAACTATGATCATTGATTTTACACGTTTGTAAAAATGATTAATCGGTATACTTAATTATTTGATCATATCCATAGTTATTTATAAACTAAGAAATTATTTACCTTTGATCCGCACAGATATATCTTATTTCGTCAAGTTCACATTCATAAATACAGCATTCGTAACTTAAATTATAAATTTCGCTTTTTCTTTTACGGTAAACTGAAACAAAATACGTAAACTTGACCTAAGTAATAAAATAATTTTTTTATATTTATTCAAACATTTCTGAGTGAAAAAGTTTGAATATACTAGAAGTATTAACTCACGCTCATCGGTCCCATCAAAGTATTTATTGTCACAGAGGACGGACAGCATAAGTAGAAAATTGTTTTTACAAATATTCATTTCTGTTTCCTCATCTAAAATATAAAATCAAATTTATATATTAAATACAGTTTTATCAAAAAACTTCACCGAACAGGTTGGTTTCAATACCCTTGAATATTTAATAAGAATTCATATAATAAATTTAGTTAAGTTTTGATTAGGATATTAAATTTTAGTAAACAGATATAAATATTTTAATTTAATATAATTTAATAATGTATCAATGTATATATAAAAATATAAGACATTTCCAATATAAATTGTTATGAAACGTTTTGTTATAAAAAATTATTAAAATTTATATATATATATATAATTTGAAAAATAAATGTATACAAAATTGATTTTACCAAAACGCAACAGTTCATTGTCTGTAGTTGATTCTGGTATTGGTACGCTTTCAATACAATGAAGTAACACTGCAAAACCAATTCTAGAACATAAAATAATAATATCATATATTATATGATGAATTAAAATACTAAAACTTATTTATGGAAGTATAACAGAATACTTTATTATGTATAAATATAAAGGGATATTTATATATAAACATATATTACAAAAACAAATGAACCCTTTACGAAAATTAATTATTCTCAAATCCTACTTATGTAAGGTGAACCGTAAAAATGTACCTCTATAATAATATTCAAAGGATTTAACAAGAATGTTCAACATACAACTTAATTTTTCTGATTTATGATTAATACTTTATCATAAAATTTTTCTTTTATTTTTACTTATATCAAAACAATGATTTTCTATCAATTTGTAGATTAAGATTCAACATAACCTGTTTAAACAATACTAGACATTAATAAATTTCATGAATGCATTATTTTTACGTAAATACAGTTAATTAAGAATAAAATGAATTGTAATTGTTTTTTCTTGTAACGTTCTAGTGTTTTGAAAGTTAATTATAATTATATAAACTATTAAGATATATTATCATTATTATTAAAAATTCAAATACCATTAGAATTAAAATTATTATTTTTAATAATTCTTGAGGAGTTTAGTATTAAAATAATGAATAATAGAAAAATATTTAGTACATTCAATTTAGTATGGGCCACACCTGTATTTATGTTGATATGACTATTGAACTTAATAAATTAAATTAATAAATACATAATATTATATAAATTAATGTATATGATTATATACTATAATAATATATAATAAATAGTATAATAATCAGATGTTGATTTAATTGAATTTTAATTATTAAAGACATAAGAAATCAACTGTAGTAAAATATACTAAAATTATCAATTATATATTATTTTATATTATTTATTTAAATTATTTAGGTGTTCATGATGATGGTGACATCATTGATAGTTTTAATATATGATTTGTAGATTGATCGTACAATTTCAATAAATTCTTATCGACTTATAGATTTTAAATAAATATTAAGGATTAATTTTTAATGAATTGCTAAATTTTTTAAATAATCAATCAGATTTAATTATTTTAAAATTAAAAGTCAGAGGAATTGGATTTATTCTGAGTTTCTAAACAGATAAACAAGTAAAATAACTGTTACAATTCTCTACAATTTGAAATAAAACCATTTGCTCTTTTTCGAGGATACTACCCCACATGCAATAATTATAAAAGAAGCACAATATTGGTATAATCTAAGTTATAATAATTATTGAGCATTGAATACTTACACTTTTAACATTGTTATAGTTTTCATTGTAGTTGCTCTAAAAAAAAAAAAAAATAATAATAATAATAATAAAATAAGCTTTATATACATTTCCAGGACTTTATTAAAACTTGCATTAGTTCTAAACTTAATTAACAGCTATGTAAATGTCGGTGTTGTATTTATGCCAAATTTTAATTATTCAATTAGAGCTGACTTAAAAGATAAAGTAATGTTGGATTTCTATAATATTATTTTTTATTAGTAAGAGACAACTGACCACATAGTTAAAAAATTACGTAATTATAATAGCTAAAAGGAACTTTTATTTATTATAAATTATAATATTAATTCTTTTAAAGTGTTTGTGCGTTTTAGAAATCGATTTTAAAATATAGGAAAAAAAGTATTTCACTGGAGAATAAGAAAAAAAAAAATATTAATTACTTCGTTAATAATAATTAAAATAATTTCCAAACAATTCAGTGTTTTATCGACCACATACGTCATCTGAACTGCAACTCGTAGGTCACTTCACTGAGACTTATGCCCTTTATGACAATTATGACAATGTAATAAAAATTAAATGTACAATAGAACATATCATTTTATGGTATTATATAACTTGGATACACTAAACAAAGTCCATAACATTTTGTAATTTGATAAGTCTTTCATAAGCCTATTACAGCTGTTGACATTAATAAATGTCATTCATTACATAATTGCATTTTTTTTGTCATTAGTATTTTTGGGCAGCAAAATGTTTGTAATTAATACTACGAAAAAAATATTTCTTTTGATTTATTATGCGTAAAAATTGGCAAAGTTATAATTCACTAATACTAATTATTTTAAAGCGGATTGATAAATTTGATCGGTATTAGGACTCCCAGAATTTTTGTATTGGCCTGATAATAATTTATATATATGTAGTGTAGTTATGCCTTAGGCATTTAAAAATTCCGTTAGGGTGAAAATCCAAACCAACGAGAAGTATAAAAACAATTTAATCCAAATCGTATTGAAGTATTCGCTGCGGCTTATTGTAGATATTATTTATTACTAAAATAAACGTGTATTCATGTCACAGTAAAAAATAGGTTTTAATAATATTTGAGTGTATAAAAAGATAATTGTGAAGGAACACTCGTTGAATACGTTGAAACAAAAATATACGTACGATGTGTTCGACGCTGGAGAAAACTGTTCCGAAAAGTGAAGTTCTACAGTGTCGTTGAAGGTTGAGTTGCACTGCAATGTGTGAAGAAACGCCGTATTTAGCACGCACTTATATGTAAACCCGTGCGTTTGTACACCCTACTTCGTTTCCGTTTAGTGTCGCAACCTGGCCGACGGTGGGGCGCACGTACCGCATGTGTGCTAAGCGAACGCGCGTGCTTCGTCGATGACTTTATAGTGGTGCATTATCAGGTTAAAATGGAGACACGCAGACGGAAAGAATCAAGACGGGGATTGATGATTTACGCCTTGATCTACACATTTGTGCGACGAAGACGCTTTGCCGCACTACGGGCCATTGCGATAACGCGGTTTGGCGTTAGACATTTTTCGCTGTTGGTATTTCGGAACATGTCAAAACGTATGCATCGACACCAGAGACGGTTTGAACATTTGTATCTTACCGGGGCAGTTTAATTTAAACCACCCTGCCTAAAAAATTGTTCTGGCTTCTCTCGTATCACATTAAAACTACTTAAATGCTGAAACGTAAATTATGTACCTTCAAATATTTTCATAAATATACTGGTATACCTATTAAATTTTAATTTATTTAATCAAAATGTACATAAAAAATGTTTTTACCGGGGCACTGCCCCGGTAGTAAGTGCTTGCAAGCCGCCTCTGATCGACACTGTTCACCGTTCGCTGAAAACGGCGAACAACCGTTGGTCACTTGCAAGCTACACGCGGTGGATGAAAATTACGAAATCTTCAGCGGACGGGGCGGAGAGGGACGTTTTAATATTTTAGATGACGAAACTAGATTTAGAGCCTTTTGAGCGTACCATTTGATTTTTTTTTAACTAATATTAAATCATATCAATGAAATTAATAAGAAGGCGTCCAACCAAAATGAATGATCCTCGAACACATTCGATTATTTTTCGATCAAACACAGATTAATACATTTACGGTGATAAAATATATATAAAAAAAAAACAATACACGTCAACTCCCTCGTGTCCACGGAAAACGAACGACGTTTCAACCGATGCCATGACGTATTTTTTTGGGAGCGCCACCATAGTGTCGGACGAACACCAAACACGAAGCGCTTAGGGTGTCGTCACGAAAAAATCTTCCAGTCGTACCAATATTAATCTCGAATGTTTTAGAATATTTTAGATTGCAAATATTTATCGCCCGGAAACTCATGAAGTTACACAATCGGTTTGGGCATTGAAAAGCGATACCCGGCACGTGAACACTTAATATAGTACATACAATGCATGCAGGGCCGGCGTTAGAAGTATTGGCGCCTTGGGCAAAACCATGTTTTGGCACCCTTACCACTTTTCCCCCAACAAACCCACTTGGTTAAAGTAGTAGTAAAATAAAGTTTTTAGTAAATGTTGTTTAAAAGCTCTGTCAAACAGAACGCATTATTATCGTCGCGTTGTATTCAATTCCAAATCTTATTGGATGTCAAACATAGATTGTTGGCGTGAATAACACGACAGTAGCACGCGAAGTTTTACGAGTTTACAAAATCACGCACGGCAGTGGGCTGTACCTGGCAAACGTACATGTAGCGGTCAAGTACGTCTTTTATATAATGTGACGGTAAAAAGGCGTTTGTTTGACAGAGCCTTTAGCGGCGATCGCAGCGCAATTCACGTGGGTGAATAATTAACGATCGTAAAAATTGTTTTCGGTATTTTAACTTTTGCGTCATCACTCATCTGGCATTACGCACCGTACATTCACGCACGCGTATTTGTAGTAAAACAATGATTGTAATGCATAATCTTATTCGCACGACTGCCATCATTACAGTGGTGATTTCTGA
The DNA here is from genome assembly GCF_003268045.1 of Sipha flava. Lineage (NCBI taxonomy): Eukaryota > Metazoa > Arthropoda > Insecta > Hemiptera > Aphididae > Sipha > Sipha flava. Next base: position 6,599 of record NW_020273558.1, on the reverse strand, counting down.
CTTTCGTTACATTGTTTGTACATCGGGTTTGATCTCACGGATGGGAAGAGTAACGTCTCTCCCATCCTTGAGCTTCTTTTTTAACACAGATTTATTTAATAATTTTATAATTTTATACATCATATTTATAAATATTTGCTATCAAATAGTGCTATGTATATCTTTGTATAGGTAACATGTTTTATAATCATAAATTGCAGTACAATATTAATGTATTATAATAATAGTAATAATATTCGCATTCGTCTATCTCCTTAAACAAGCTTTAGATCCAACCCTAAATATAGTAGAGATTTATCGTTATTCCAAATCCGGTTTACTCGTACATAAGCGTCACATACGAACACGTTACAAGCCCTCTTCCTCATACAAAAATATAAAAAAATGTAAGCAATTAATAATGCACGCGATGAGTTTGCAAGACTTATCGTGAAATTCGTACGACATTTCTTCCATTTCAAAATCGAAAATCCACGGGGGGGAACGGCTGACAATCACACCAGTATTATAACCATATAAACACGCTCAGGACACGCATTAAATAAATAAAAATATATGTATATTATCTTTAGCGATTAAAATCGTGGTATTGATCTGAACAAGGACGGTCAGACGGCGGTCGCTAATGGACGTCGCGACGCATTTCTTGTAAAGTGGTTTCCGGTAGGCAACATGTTGAATAAGATCCGGGCGTGTAAATGATACGTTCGAATTGTGTTCGATTATAATTATTTATCGTATCGTAGTAATAACATTAAGTACGAATACACTGTTGATCACGTATATTCTGGAAATAAAATAAAATGGGCTGAATTACACTGATTATTATACCATACTAGTATGTGTTCACATTCCACTCATAACGGCCAAGTCTCGTGGTATTATGTTTACTGAAAAAGGCAAGCATTATTGATGTTATTGATGGTTTTAAATTTCTAAAAGGAAAATGCTTTTTTTATTTTTTCGGGACCCAATTATCACGGTATTGTTTTTAACACAAGTAGTATAAAGTGGGCCTTTTAACACGGGACCCAATCGGTATACAAATGGAATCTGGTACCCAAGCAGTATGCACCGGTTGCATCGGCAAAACTGTTTTTCCGTTAGCGTTCAAGATTAACATACGTTTTTAGTTCATTTACAAACTTGTCAAAAAATGCACACGTCTTTTATTCTAATTTCAATAGGAATTGTTCTATTTTACGTAATAATAACATTCTTCTTTCACTTTTTTTAACAATAAAAACAACCATGTTGTAGTTGCTACTTCATTGCCAAAGAATGCAATGTATAAAAATCGAAACAGCGAAGAATTTTATGAACCAATAGATATTTAAAAAACAACAACGTTCAATTATAGAGAATTATTTTCGACCTCTAGTATTGTTTCAGAATTTCATATCTGCGGTCGAAAAAATCAAAGTTGACACAGTTGTATCAAACAAATAGCATCGGTCGTCGTAATGTGTCGCGCTAAGGATTTGTCGTTCGAAAATGGATCAAATTGAACGGATCACTCTTGTGAACGAACCGATTCGGGTCGCAAAAATATAAGAAGTCGTTCAATTCGTTCATTCGTTAGGGTTGCACTAATCGACCCGGAATCCGGATCGTAAATATAATCTTTCGTGTATTAAATGTTGTTTTGGTTGCATATTGACCGTTATTAAAGACTAGTTAACATTTCAACAACATATCATAAATCGTAATTCGGTTATGACAATCACGAAATGCATTTAATCATTCCGAGTGCGTCATTGAAATCGTAAATTATTTTCTATTTTTATGCATTCGAAGGAATTCGATGAATATGACAGTCATATTATGACTGAATACAATAAATAAATACACAAACTAGTCAATGTAATAACGTGCTATTGTCCATTGAACAACATAATATTGTATTTATTGTTACTATTTGAATTCTTTATGAATTATAAAAAAAACTTATAAAAGTGAAAGTAATGTACACTTATTTTTTTGCAAACATATCATCATCAATCAAAATAAATTTTTCAAATTTATTTGAAACGGTACAAGTTTTTATTTTTATAATAATATAGGATTAAAATTTAATTTAAAATCAGTTATTGCGCACTGCCATAGTGCGGTTGATATTTCATTGAGCGAGTCTATCATATTGTGGTGACAACTATTAAGATTTTTCTTAAGTGTATGTAAATCAATACAAATAAAAACATATACTTAAAATGTATTACTTATAATTAATTATATGTACGCAAGATGATATTGATAAATTTAACCATATTATTTTTTATAATTTTATATTATGTGTATGATGTACCTACGGGTATAAAATTAAAATAATGAAAAAATCCGCTGTAATCAACGCAAAGTGGTAGACTCAATATATGAGGTATATATATTTTTATAAAATTATAACACTAAAGTCTATTTAGAGTAATTACAAAAATATAAAATAAACAATTTTTATGTTCTTTCTGTTATAACTTGCATTGTTTATTAATCATTAAATTATACAGTTATTATTATAACTATGACATTTTAAACTGAATAACACTTAAAATAAATAAATAAATAACGGCTTCGTAATCATATTTACTTATAGCTAATAATTATGAAATATGTCGGCAATCAAAATTCATCAGATTACATTATATTGTACCACGTTGGCGTTTTTTTTCATAATATATGTAAATGTCAGTATACTGTATACTGAACAAGTCACACGTTTGCCGTAAAATGGCCTGAGCAGCAACATTGTAAATATATTATAAAATATCAAGAATATAATTTACTATTGGTATAATAATGTGTGTACAGTCTTTGTTGCACGGACTTTATTCTTACGACTACGCTTTAGTGTGTGTGTACAATCGTGCGTATGCATTTGTGTGTGTGGATGTATATAGTTGTCATCACATTATATGCGCTCCATTGAAATTCGTTGATATGAAATGTGGTTTAACGTATTGATTTAAAATACAAATGATAATCATTTCCGGCTTTTATTATGTTTTTACCGATTATTTTCCAATGCCTAAAATCTGTCTTTTACAGAAACGTTTATAAGCATCGGAAACCGAGAATATTAAAATAATCAGTAGTCGGCCTGTTTAAAACGAATATTTGAATACCGAATAATCTGTTATCACGAGTCACACAGGTCGTAAAAAAGTTGTACCAATCTATAAATACACTTTAGATTCTACGAAATATATACAGTAGGGTCGCAATAATCCGAACGAAAATGTGGGTTGAGATAGATTGAATATCGAAATGTTCGAATGACTTATGACATAAAAAAAATCGATTTTGTTGTAATTTATGTTTTGAAATTTATTTCTTATTTCTTAATTAGTTCAATTTTGTAACTTTCTTGCGTACGTACACTGAACACCAAATCTGGCTACGCCTACGATTACCATTACCATTTATTACAGTATAAACTTATAGTCAGTGCTGTAAAGTATTTTAGTAAAAGTATTTGAATAAAAGTATTCTTATACTTTTACTATACGAACTATTTTCAATTGTATCTTAAATACTTTTTTTTTATTGAATACTTTGTTTTTTTTTTCAAACATTTTATTTTTATTCAAAATATTTGGTTGGAAAAATATTGCCAATTATAATCAAAGCTTGAAGATTTGTGAAAACCCGGTTTCTAAAAGTAGATATTCAATAGAAAAATTTCCTTTTGTATTATTAGATAGGTAACTGTTAATATCAAATACGATATCTTCATGGTTATACGAGATTACGAGAATAACATAGATTTTCCCACAAATCACTATATAGCTGCAAGCCTACACCGTTTTTATTTATTAATTTAAAAACTTGTGTAGTTGTGTTTATAATCTACTGGCTACTGCAATTACTTCAAGTTTCAATATGAGTAATTCTAGTTAAAATACTGATGATGAAAGTGATTCAGAACCGCATAATGCACATGAAACACGTACTTTGTCGCATGTTGAACAAAATTATTATTCGTTCAACTCGATAGGACGCATGCGTTCTTGAATGCCCTTCATTTGTCATCGCAAGCTCTATGATGCATGCGCTTATCGCAAGCAAAAACGTGTTAATGTGGACATCCCTGAAGAACGAAAACCGTCGTCGTGCTGCCATCTGTCGGCCACTGTCATGCGAACACGGACCACCAATCGTTTTTTCGTTTTTTTCCAGTTACCTCTTCGCTTTTGCCACCAGTGGTGGTGGATCGGACGCGACCGAACGAATCTGTCGAGGTCGAGTGGCGGAATAGCGACCGAACGACCGTACTCGGTCAAATCGATTTCTGGGTCTTTTGATGGTATTGAATGAAACGTTTGTTTCGGTCCAGATAGGACGGACAGTATATCCGTGACTGGCTGAAACCAAATTATAATGTTTTTAAAATAATTGTAATGATCTAACGCACGTACGTTGAAAATAAATGTTTTTACCGCACGGCGGTGGGTATGATTATCATCCGTGGCAGCTCGTTTTCTGTTTACGAGTTCGTGCTCCAGTGTATTCATTATCTCGACGGTTTTGCTACAACATTAAAAATTATATTGAAATCGGTATCTGTCACTGATTCTAAAGAAGATCGATCGGGCGGATGATGAGAACAATACAAGACGATCGACCGGAATGACTGAAACGACCGAATCATTCGATCGAATCACTAGACTGACCCGATTCAAATTATTCTAATCGTTCAAACGACCGATAATTCCCATCTCTAGTAGCCAGTACGTTTCCACGATATCATTCCGTAATGCGCGCAAATCTCATTACCATCACCACCACCACTACTGTGCCACTTCAACCGTACCAATGCCGTCGTCGCTGCGTAATCACTCCTCCGCCATAACGTTTTTGTTCCATTAACGCACGTCAATATATCGTTGCGTCGCCGCCTATCCGCAACCGCTTCTTTCCGACCGAACGGCGCTGTCTTTCTACAGCAGCACCACCAGAGCGCCGCACATTTATATTTATTTTTTTATATACGGAGTCGTAATTGGGATAATTTTTGGAGGGAGGAGGCCAAAATGTGTTTATTCAATTACTACGTCTGAGCGATTAAAATTTAAAAAACATAAAATATTTTTATCAGTACGAAACTCATACAACAGAATCGCTTATATATAACTATAAACTATAATCAGAGCACACACATTATAATATCAGAGCACAATATAGATTATTGATTACGACTACAGATAATAGATTTTTCTTTATTACACATGATTCGAACGCAGAACGTAATATTTATGTTAGAAACGGTTTCTATTGTATTTACAAAATTGGGATTTCTACTTGATTGGAACGTACGTTAGACGTGTAGTCAACATAATGAAGTTTAACTTATAATCATAGCTTCCGCTAAACGGTGAATAAAAAGTCTGGGAGTTAAATGCCCCCTCAAATACGCTACTGCTCCAACGACGTCAAGGCAACCGGTTGCCCATGATGTCCTCGGTACCACCACCGTTCATTAATTAAGATGAAGGTTTAACAAAAAAAAAAAAAATACTAATTCAATTAAAATTAAAATAAATAATATTTGAAAATTTAATTTTTGGTAAAGCAATAATCGTTATCATCTGTTCTAGATAATTACCATGAAGATATTGGGGCCTCATAAACAAGCTATTCCATACAATTTGTATTATGTATATTTTATTGTGAAATTGAGTATAATACTTAAATAATAAAAAAAAAATAATAAAAATATTAAAATTACCTGCCTTGATGGTTGTCAGCGTTGTCTCGTTCGTCTCCCTTCTTATTATTATTATACATTTTTGTATCCAATGGTTGTTAAATAAATGCAAAACAATGCATTTATTAAATCGACAATCAGATAAGATATCGATAGTTATAAACACCGACATAATAAGTAATTCTGTTCGGAAAAATTTGTCAATTTGTTGTCAGTCGAACGACTGACACGCTTCTTTTATTTTTCGGGTAAATCTTGATCGTCATTACGACGTGTATACTTTTCGTACATAAATCATTTTTTGTATAATAAGTATCATCTGTGTGTTTATTATTCATACATCTATTTTCAGTTGACGCAATCATTCGGCCTTCATTATTATGGTTCGCGTAATTTATTTAATTATTTTTAGAACACCTAATAACCTATCTAGTGAACTTATACCACTTTCATTCCATGGAATACATTTTACGATTTACACTTATAATAGAATACTTTTTATAATTTTGTAATTAATATATATGTAATAATTTTTCGTTTTATACGATTTTTTTTTTGTGTTTACTATTACAATTCACACAACATTTATCTTACCGTCGAAATTGTTTTATTTATTTGTAGCCCCTTAAATAATGTAAGATTTACGTATAAAATTACGAACAATAAAACAATTTAATGCAAATATATGTCCATCATATAATACGTTATATTGTGTGTTATAATCACTAAATCGTTTTAAAATATTTTCTGGATGAATTGTAATTGAACGAGCGTAAATAAGTATTTTTTAATATACGTTTTATTGGTATTTTTTATGGTATTTATATGATGATTAATCTTGCGGTAGGTTGGTTCAGACCCAAATAATGTTTATTTGTGTATATGTGTGTGTGTGTGT
>NW_020273557.1:85024-98507 GCF_003268045.1 Sipha flava | reverse complement strand
TCCGATATTTATCATTGCGTGAGCTATCTATACTTATTTAATCAATGCTACAACACACATGGTAAGGTATCTGCATGCTGATCGCCGACATCCCGTAATAGTGTTTTGGAACGGAGAAACCGATAAAAAATTGTAAGATAAAATGAAAATACCAAATGTATTAACGTATTTAAATATCAAATCTTATGATAAATATAATGATAATCAACACTATTTTTTGTCACTTCTCATTTTAGCTAATTGTTCTTTAGAAGTATTGATTAAACGCAGTGCTTCAATAAAGTCTACTGATTTAGATTGTAAGTAATTCGATAGTGGTGTTGTAATTGAAAATATTTTTCTTAATAATATCATTGTTATAACAAAATCAAACGATGATATTACGTTCAAGAAATTTTTTGCACCAGATGATGTTACTCTGTCAGTTGATTTAAGTAAACATTCTAAAGTTGCATATAATGCTTTATATTTTTCAAAGATAACAATGATGACACGGTCATGAGAAGTCCATCTCGTTGTGGAAAATGATTTTATTCTACGTATTCTTTCAGTAGGATAAATTAGTTTTTGGTACTTAACAAACTCCAATGTTCTCTTTCTAGCTCTCATAAATCCAATTAATGCTTGAAGATCACCAAGAAATTGTCTAGTGTGTACACTAGAATCAGCTGTATCTACGATAACTAAATTTAAGCGATGTGCAAAACACCATATGTATTTCGCCCTTGGATTTTCTTGCTGAATCATTGTGCGGAGACCTGAATATTCGCCTTGTATCGATGCTGCTCCGTCATATGACTGAGCTTATAATTGTTCTTTCCACTTCAAATCATATTTTTCAGAAATATTACAAAAAACTTCAAATAATCCTCTACCCGTTCCATCTTCAGCTGTTACCAGAGAAATTAGTTTTTCTTGAATAATCCCTTCAAAAACGTATCTAGCAATCAAAGTGAATTGTTCAAGATTGGCAACATCAGTGGTAGTATCAATTATAATAGAAAACATTTTTGACATTTTAATTTCATCGAATATAGAAGAACGTATTTGTTCTTTTAAAATGTTTAGTAAGGTATTCTGTGTGACATTTGACATGAATGTAATGTATTTTTCAACGTTTTCAAAATATTTAAAAATGATGGTTTATTATAATATTTATTTTTCGTAATCATGTAAATTATCCATCTGTCATTAATTTTTAAATAAGCGACTTCTGTGATTTGCTTATTTTGTTTTTTTAAATATCTACTTGCTGAAATATGTTTTTGAATTTCAATGCAATCCCCTTACTCATATATAAACATTGACTTGCACAGTGTCCAATTGTATAATTCGTTGTAAAAATATCGCCTATGAGTTCTTCATAATTATCTACCACTAATTGCATGTGAGCATATTTTATTGTAAAAAATTTATTAAAATCTACCGGTGACTATCTGATTCATTATTTTTAAAATATTTTCGTGATTTATTTCCATTTTTCTAACATCAAAATTTAAATCTATAGTTTTCTTATTATAACCAATGATATTTCTATTTATTTTGTTACTATTAATATTAGTTGAACAAGATTTATCATTTTTTGTGTTGTTAATTTCAGTTATATTTGTTTTAACAAAATTTGGTTGAGATGGAAATTCATAGTATATACAGCTATTATGTATACGTATTTTAGAATCTTTATTATTATTAAAAATTCCTGGGCGCCAATGATTTTGTTCGTGGAAAATACAAACAACTGATCTATTCGATTTCCAGTATATCAGTGCCGAATTTATTACTTCATTTTCTCTATGATCATCATGTATGATAATTAAATTTTTATTCAAAGTATTACAAATAAAAGCGAGATCTTCATCTGCATTATTATTAGGAATAAGTACACTTGATTGATCTGAACGTTTAAGCCAAGTTTTTAACCTAATCAAACAAATATATACTAATTATAATATTATTACTTTTTAAGTAATACAAATACAATAAACATAATACAAACAAATACAGCCCCCCTAGCCCCCCCTTAAATACGCCCCTGATACCTGTTGAAAAACCGTTTTAACAAGAACTCTGCTTAAATATCGAAAGAGATTGTTCTTTTGAAGTGATGTGGAAAGAACGTATAAGCGAGTATACATTGAACAAAAATTATTATATGATACAATCAAACAATTCGAGAAATATATTAATACACTAAATATTTTTGGTGCTCACACAAATACTACAGAAATAATTCCAGAAAATAATATTCTTAAAATTAATAAATTTGCCAAGTTCAATTTTTATGAGGATTTGTTAAAATTTTTAGGGCTTGAGTACGATAGCAATAATAATGATTCATTTATACCGGTAAATAATAGTAAAATTTTAGGAATAAAATCTCCGAACATAAAACTTACAAGCATTTTCTATGATATTGAGGGTTCAATATAAACAGAGAAAATGTTATATACCCTGAACAAAACTGATTACTCGATTGAACAATTAAATGCGTTTTTTCCAAAAACTGTGCAATTAAATATTGTAGATCATAAGATATTAGTCAAATCTGACCATTATTTTAAATTCGATAAACAATTATGTGATTCTTTAGGTGTTGAATATATTACAGAATTTATAGCAAAATGATTCTCTCCAATTGTGATAGAAAATAAAGTGTTGGAAGTTCATTGTGATATAGTGGAAAAATCATTCTCCTCTGTCAATGATACCCACCATGTAGAAGAAGAGCTTCCAAGCTTTCTAAGCTTCCCAAGCTTTAAATTACCATTACATCCGCGTAGTACAAGATTTATATGTGATGTACAACTTTTACAAGATCCAGCAGAAATACCAAACAGCTGTGAAATTAGAAACTGCCAGATGAACACTACAATTTTTCACATTCTACAGTTTCAAAACTCGTGGTTATATGTTTCCAGCGGAGAAACACTTTTCATCACATGCGATGCAGACAAAGAGTCCAGCAGCCATGCAATAAAAGGAGTTGGGATATTACGCCTCAACGAAACTTGTAAAGGGTACGCCACACGTGATATACTCATACCAGGTAAAACGAACCAGGAAAAACATCCTGATTTCATACCGAATTCCATACTAACAAATAATGGGAACTGGACCTCTCTTGCTATAATGAGAAACGAAGACATACTTAACAATATAATGGACGACCTAAATGAAGTTTCAGAAGAACATGATTTCTTACAATTTATAAACAACCACACAGCCGATTTTAAAACGATTAAACAACATATGGAATCATATGATTATTTCTTATATATATATATATATATATATATATATATATCAATTTCTATTGAAGGTTGTGGGCTTACAATTATATTCATTAACTTAATATTAACCAAATTACGACAATACAAGGAAAGAGGAATGGAGTGATGCATTTCATTAATATTTAGAAATGAACAAAACGCACCGACAGCACCAAACTCACCAATTCAATTAAGAACAGGGGACTTAAATGAAGAGGATCAAGAATAATCTTCACCTCTCTACCCAAAGTTAAAACAGACCTTTTAATATTTACAAAAATCAAGGATTATCGTTCTTAGAGAGGAGGAAACCGAGGTCACTACGTCATATCTTAAACTACTTTGTAACCTTACCTTGAATTGTTTTCCTTGAGCGTTGTCGAAAACACCTAGATTTTAAAATACCTTTATACTTGGAAACGGGTTATCAGTTAATATATTAAACGGGTACATTAGACAGTAAGAATATTAATATTATTTTTGTTATAATAACTAACAAGTTAAACGGGTAAAGCTGTTTTCGTATAAATTTTTGAAAGATTAATATTATTTTTGTTTTTAAAGAACAACAAACAGCCTTGAGTCTTTTCTTTGTTCTAAACTGCTTTTACGCACTACGCCCGACTATCTGTGTATAAATAGGGACGTAGTTTCAATGCTTAATGAGATATAATGTAACCAGACTTAAGAATAGACCGATACGGTTAAACTTATAAATGTTAACTTATCGGGCTACCGTTATATTGTTTCTCAGTAATATATTAAATTCACATTTATAACTTAAACAGTGTTTTTTTTTTATTTTACTTCAACGGATGTGTAATTTACTGCAACAAGAGGTAACTTCGTCATAAAACGTTTTGAGTCAGTTCTGATCAGACCGGTTCACTACAGTATTTAATATAAAAAATTTATTAGAGTACAGTAATTTATATTTATTGTGTGATGTTTATATTCTTGTAGATGTGTTCGAAAATTTTAGAGATCTTTGTTTACAAACCTTTAAATTAGATGCTTCTCATTTTATAACTGCACCAGGATTCGCATTCGAATGCATGTTGAAACATACAGAGGTTAAATTAGAACAGCTTAAATGTTATAATATGCAACTTATGTTAGAAGAGGGATACGAGGAGGTATTTGTCAGTCAGTTAAAATATATGTAAAGGCTAATATACCAAATATTGAAAATGTTGATTTTAATGAAAATAAACCGAATACATGGATAGCTTATTTAGACTATATAAATCTTTATGGAAAGTCTATGCTTTCTGCACTACTCTATCAGAATTTTGAATGGTTTGAAAATTTAACATTAGATGTGACAAAAATCGACGATAATTCTGATTATGGATATATTCTAGAGGTAGATACTGATTATTCTAAATCCGTACATAAAATACATAACGAATTCCCATTTTTACCTTATCCACCAAATTCTAAAGTGATAAAACTTCTCACAACATAAACTCCGAAAAAAAATTATGTGGTTCATTATAGAAATTTAAAACAAGCTCATGCTAATGGTATAAATGTAACAAAAGTTCATATAATAATCCTCTTTAAACAATCTAAATGGATGGCATCATATGTTGAACATTGTACTAATATGAGAGCCAAATCCGAAAATGAATTTGAAAGACAGTTTTAGAAACTATTATTTAATAGCATTTTTGGAAATTGTATAGAAAATGTAAGAAATGTCGATTAAATTATTTATTAGTAAAGAGAAAGCACATAAATTAATGAGGAAACCTTTTTTTAAAGACAGAACGATGTATTCAAAAGATTTAATGGCAGTTCACATGTATTAAGAAACAATTAAATTCGATAAAACGATTTATGTAGGGTTTGCTATATTAGATATTTCTAAAACAATTATTTATAATTTTAATTATAGTGTAATGAAAAAAAAAATATGAAAATAAATTAAATATTATTTATACTGATACTGATTCTCTTGTTTATGAAATAAAAACGGAAAATTTTTTTAAGGACGATTTATTTTCATATTTCGACACATCAAATTTTCCTAAAGACCATTATTGTTATAGCAAAGATCGAAAAAATCAGCCAGAGTTCTTAAAAGATGAGTTAAAAGGTTGTATTATATTAAAATTTATTACATTACGACCAAAACTCTATGCGTATAGTGTAGGTGATCAAGTAATTAAAACAGCTAAAGGTATTAAAAAATATGTAATTGATAAACATTTAAAAATTGATTAATACATTGAAGAATTGATGCACACATTCAACATAAATCGATTGATAAAATAATAGCATATCGTGATATGAATTATATTCAATCAAATAAACATAATTTTTTCAAAAACCACTAATAAATTAGTTTTTAATGCAGATGATGATAAGAGATTCGTAATGAATTAAAAGCTAAATATTAAATTACGTTTTTTTTTTTTTTTTAATAGCTATAATTAAAGCTTTAATTATATTAATTAATTGTTTAAAATTATAATATGTGTTCGATTAGGTTAAATTTTTGTTATCCACTTGTTAATCATACAACAGATATGCCGCATAGACCCGTTGCCCAATAAACAAGCCATTACACGTAAAATGATCTGACATATGTTTGATGGATGTTAACGAATTGTACGAATTACGGAAGGTTATTGTTTGCGCTTTAGATGCGCAAAGATACCATGGTGAATCTATTGTAAGCGATCAGTATATGTCTTGGTTTCGTGGTTTATATTATGTCGACACTACGCTAATTCGTCATCGCCTTCGTCTTGGACTGTCGTGGTGTTGACTTTTCGATTTTTTTTTTTTTTAATTTGTTTAAAGCTGCAAATCTGCACTTACCTAAAATATATATGTTATTAAATAAATAATATACTGTTTTATAATTTTATAATATTTGTTTTTAAGCTGTAAATTATATTCTATATTTATAATGAGTTATTTTATACATGTTAAAGTTATATATACTATTAAATAAACAATATAATGTTTTGTATTTTTGCTTTATGTAATATATTAAACAAATTTTTATAATTGTAAATATTAAAATACTTAGTATAAATAAATAAATATTGAAATTACTTTATAGACTATATTTAAATTCTCATAGTTTATTTAACAATATCATTAATATTTATCCATGAATTACAGTTATAACTATAACCTAACCACTTAACATACATTTTATTATTTTTTTTTTTTTTAAATACGTTCAATAAGAAAAGTATTATGAAATTTTGGTTTTCTAATTTCTTCTTTAAAGAAACAACCGGTTATTATACTATTAAAACTATCCTTTAGCTGATAAGTTATTAGATTTGTATTTAAAATTTTAACAATAGTGAATATTTCCGTAGTCCAATTTATCCTTTACTAAAATTATGTTTATACTTTGATATTCGTACTTTGTCATTTATTTTTAATTTTAAATCTGGTTTTTTATATGTTTTTTGAATAATAGTTTTATATTGTATATTATCTGAATTTGATCTAGCTTCAAGCGGAGTACAATTAATTGTTCTATGTATTGTATTATTATAACTTTCAATTAATTTATCTAAAGAATTATACCAGTTCCATAATCCTGTTGCAGTAAAATGTGGAAACATTATATTTTTTATTGTTCGAATAACTCGTTCTACTATTCCAGCTGTTATACTATATAGTAGTGTATATATATATATATATAGTTGAATAATGTTTAATACTATATTTTTTCATTAAATCTTTAAATTGATTATTGTAAAATTCTGTACCGTTATCTGTTTGTATTAACTTTGGCTTATTTTTTTTTTAAATATTAGACATACCTCTTGTATTAAATATTTGAATTTAAAACCTTTACTTTTTTTAGAATGTAATTGCATATCTATTAAGCTTGCTTGCCAAAGATCGTCCTTAAATTGTGTAATAACTTTCAGTCTCGGAAAAGTTCTTCTTGCAGACTGATGCAATTCATTTGCTATATTTTCTAATGCAGACATTATTAAAAATAATATACGTTTATTTTTGATATTAATTGAATTTAATATGAAAAGAACAACACGATGCAAGTAAAACAAGAAAAGTAATTAATATATTTAGGAATAACTAAAACAAGTAAAAATAAATTATAATAAAAATGTGAGAGAGAACACAACACAATAGAGAAAGATAAAACATAATATGTCTTATCAATCTTTATATGATATGATAATGGAATACAACAATTTTAAATTAGCTTATATAATATATAATAATAATTATTACATTATATTTAATATTAATTTTAATATAATATTATTTTCACGTAGTTCTTCTAAAATAGATATAATTTCGTTATTAACACCTGTATTACCTGCATTTTGAGAATATGTTAAAAGATTGAGTCTTGTAACTAGTTCATTAAGATCATCGTAATACACCATTTGTGTTTTTGGTATTATCTGTTTATATAAACCAGAACAAAGTTTTTTCTGGATTCTGTCATTTGATATTTTGCATAATAGTTCATAATCTTTCCGTTTTCTCTTCGAAGAAACACTTTCAAATATTCTTGGCATAGTTGATAATCGTAAGTAGAAATCATTTAAAATTACGAATAAAAATAATAAAATTATTACGTAGACTGCATTACATATTATAAACAACGACTGAATGACACCATGTCCACCATCATAATTTGGAGGCACAAGTAATCAATAATATGAACAAATAATGTTAATAAATCTATTACTAAAAATAGAAAAATAATAATCTAAACGATTTTATTATCAAGTTGGTATTTACATGGTATATACATGGCACTATGGAAATGAAATATCATGTCCATTACAGCATTACCGACATCAATTGGCAATTCGCATCATATGATAACGATAACCAGTCTTTTAACGCTGCCAGTTCTAATCAAAGATTAATTTTTAATGTGTAATTTTTAATTTTTAATTATAATTAATATTAAAGCTGATATTTTTAATTTGTTTAATGTAGTTATCTAGGACTGAAGTTTAATATAGTCTATATATATATATATATATATATATATATATATATATATATATAGACTCTAGATATATATATATATATATATATATAGACTCTAGATTGATGTTCATGGGACTGAAGTCAGGAAGAGGCATCAACATTAAGCATAGGCGAGGGCCTATCGGGAAAATCCCGATTTTCCTGTGGACCTATCCGCCAATGTTTATTTATTCACCCAATTTATGCTTATGCGATATAAGTTATATCGCATAAGCATAAATTTAAAATAAATTAATTGCGTGTAATCAATAAGATGTTGCAAGGAAGTCGATTTGAGAAGTTACATTTGAGGTCTTAAAATGGTACTCGCAGAGTAGTTAGAATTCTGTATTTTCTCACAGGGCAATGCAGAATATATTATTTTGTTATTCACTTACGTTGAAATTGAAATATGTAATATATAAAAAACTGCTATTTATTTACTTTATAATGTTAGCTTGGGTGACTGAAAAACTTCGTTTTTGTTATTTTTTATTTATTCTCTTGACTAACGCCCGTAAGCAAACGAGTGTACGTAAGAACTATGTTTAAAATCCGAATTCGCTTGTATCAACAATTGTACGAACGCGATGAAGTCGGAAGACGTTGTCGATTGAATTTCGTGGATAAATTATAGGGTGTTGCGGAACCCCCCCCCCCCCCAAACAAAAAAAAAAAGACCAGGAGCTGACAGTCTTTCAGTCGGCCACTGCTCGCACCGCGATTCTAACGTCGATGCGTATGCAGCGATGAGCATTGTACGGCTGGGGGATAACAATAATGCGGTGGTGTTTTATTTTTATTATCACATTTCTCGACATTTCTCATTTATTCGAAAAAGCATTCGCGAGCGTGGGGTCGTGAGTACACGGATACGCCCGTCAGCCGGTCTCATACGTGGTGGTCGCGCATCGAGACGCGTATGGCGACCAACTGCTGTTCCATTTGATCGCCGCACCCTTGCACGAAATGGCCGGTCTTGCACTTGTCCTGTAGCATCTGGATGCGGTGCAGCACTCTGGCCAGCCGCACGGACGTCGTGTCCCTGCGTAACGAGCCGTCTGTCATGCGGTCCGGTGACACGTCCGCCGGCTGCTGCGCGCACGGCTGCTGCTGAACGATGACCAGACTCGCCTGCCGATCAAGTGACAACGGTAATCAGTGTTTAGATGATCAGTGATGATAAATGATGATGATTAGGCTTGTCTGGCACGTACCGGCCATTCAAACCTTGCCCGGAGGCAGTCGTGTCCGAAAAACCAAATTAACACTATCTGCCACCCCGACGGTCGCGTACCGTGTACAGTGTATACACCCAGGGGTAGAACTAGGGGGTTGAAGACAGGGATTCATCCCTGGACGTAAAATTTTAGAGGATGTAATTTTTATAATTATTAACAACTAATTTGATATTTTTCACTTCGTTAAATACTGTTATTAGATTAAAACTCAACAAGTATGATTGTATATTACCCACTGTGCAATCGATGTTTTAAAACATCCTAAAAATGAAAATTTTAAGTAACATTTCTAACATAATTTTTAGATGTTATATTTATGTTAAATAATTGTTTAAAAGAAATAAGTTTAAAAAGTTCGGTGAATTAACAATTATTAAATGTATATTGTTTAAAAATATATACATCAAATTAATGTAATCCTAAAATATCATGAAAATGTTTTATTATCATGGTGTTTAATAATAATGTTAAAATTACATCCTATTTATGTTTTTTACAATGAATTAACACGTTGAGAGTCTCGATGCACATGTAACCTTACATGTAATCGACTCGCGTTGCCCGTGTAGCTGCACCTAAACTAGACCGTGCACAACGTCGGCGATCAGCGCAAGACCGTAATTACAGCCTATATTCATTATTAATTATTTGATGAATGATAAATACAATAAATGTATATATCGATTTGTTGTACTTATGTATTGAATATTATGAAATAAAGTATTCTCAAATTCAACTGTTTTATTTCGTAATACAAATAATTATACCTATTTGTAAAATTACACAAGTTTCGCTGTACAAAAACTATATTTAAATAAAATTATATTTAATAATTATTATAACATTACTTAAATAATAACTATTATAACTTTGTCTGTGTGAGTCATTAAGACATTAACCAAGAAATAAGTTACAAAAATACATCATCGCGGTAGGTCACCTTCATCAATGATTTCCAGGAAAATAACCACAACATTACTAAAAATAAACGAAAACGAAATCCAAATACATCGTTTAAAAGATAAAAACGAAAGAATTTCTCTGAAAACTGAGAGAATTATAGGACCATAAATTTATAAAATAAAACCCCTATGAGTATATATAATATGTTATTGTTGTGTGTTGACGCGCCGAAGCGCGGGGATCACGTTGCGCGACGGCTGACCCATCTGCCTGTTCAAAACTGCAACGAAAATATTATCACTCATAACGTATGGAGTTGATCAGTGATCACTGTTTTATTTTTATTTTACGCATTTACGCAACTGTTGAGTGTTATATAATCGTTTTATACATAATACACATTGTAAAATGTCAACTAAAAAGGTAAGTTCAAAACGCCACGCCACATGTGTTGTCTTCATCTTACATATATAGGTACAAGTCGTATAAGTGTGAAACACTGCAAATTTTCCGTATTGCTAGTTTTTAGCTTTAATATTAAAATAAAATAAGACTGAGACAACACATGCGAGTGCGATGTTTTCTCTTTATTTAATAAAATAAATACATGGAAAGGTTTACATTTACGTCATGTAGCTGTATATAAATGTTTTTTTATTTTAGAATAAAACGACATGGGTCATAGTTTTATTTTGCATATCTATAGTGTAGTACCGACTAACTGGCTTGTGCAAAATGAGACATTCAATTTAACAAATTGTAATGTAGAGTATTGTTATTGGCTAGCTGGCCATGTTACCAGCTTGGAAATATCTGAAGCTAAGAATCCAGAACAATCGTGGTGCAAGTACGAGATCAAATTACTTGGAGGAAATAAAACATATGGTATGTATGTCAACTTAATTATTATACCTATGTAAATAAAACAAAATAAAATAACTGGTATAAGTTAATCCTAATAAACAATAAAAAGGAATCAGTTATATTGGGTACTACCTACCTACATCACATTACATTTTCATATATTTAATTTCCTTTGATTCTTATATAGGTAGGTACCTATTTGACTTAGGGGAATTATTAACCAGTTAATATAAGACATAAATTCAGATATTATATTATCTACCTATTTATTATTAACTTACCAAATTATTTTCTGAAGTTTTTTAATTTTTAATGATCTTAAGTATTTAACTGTACTAATATTTTAGGTAATTTCAAAAAAGCATGGCATATTAGAGTGGCAAAGGAATCTGAAAGTGAAGAATTTCAACTACCAGCCAAACGAAAACAAACAATATTTGATTTGACAGATAGTAGTAGTGATGATAGTATAGGTAATTAAAAAAAATTGTTATTCTATTTTTTAAACCATTTTAGTTACATATTTTATTTAAACTATTATCAATTAAGCATAACTGCATAATTCTGTTACTAGGATTTAGTGTAATACCTTTACAAGTACAAAATAAGAGACATAAGACATACACAGATTTACAGACAGTTGAGACAACTCCTTACCATTCACAACAATCAACAATGGATTCGCCTGCCGTTCATCAACCAGTTTCAATGTATCAGCCTTATAATAAATTGACTACAGTACATCAACCTCCTATTATTCCAGATGTACAGCTAATTCTATTAATTTAATTTATATAAATAAAAATAATTTTAATTGATAGGATTATATTAAACAAAATTAATTAACTTACCTATATAATATAATATTCATATTTCTTTATTTAATATCATTCAATGTGCATAATTAATGTTAAATTCAAAGTGTATGGCTTATAGTCTAATTACGATTCAAACAATTTATATATGGAATTTAAACAAATAACAATTTTTTACTGGTCTTATTTATTTAAACATAAGTCTTTTTTTATTTGTATAGTCTAAAAATACTGGTGTACAGCATACTATGGAATCTGGCACATTAAGTAACTACATAGGTAGGTACAATTAAATTTATAATAAATTTTCATTATAGCTAGCAAAATACTTTTTTTTTATTGGTTTAAGCTCTAGATATAAAACTGACGAGTATTATGCAAGAACAAATTTCCACCAATCTTATGATAAATAGAATTTTTGCTAAAATAAAATAATGGAGGCAAATTCGAAAAATAAAGATCAAATTAATGATACCTCTATCTGCATTGATTCACAATTTCTTTCATATTTTCCCTTAAAAAATGCTGAAGAACTATTTTAATGGAAAATCGGATCAATGATGAGTTTGAGTTTGTTCCCAAATTGGTAATATCATATATTACTATCTATGTTCTTTAAACATATTTTTTAAACAAGATTAAAATTTATTTTTAGGAATCTTTTATAAAAAATATTGGAGGCAATGATGCTAAACATCATGTGAAAAGAGTTATGAACAAGATATTTACAGACGAGTATTGTGTTAAAATATCATAGATTGGCCGTGGTTGGGCAACAGACATGACCAAATTAAAAGAAACATCTCTAATTAAAATAATTCAAAGTAAATTTAATATACTTTAATTTGTTTCAAAATTCAGTTGCACTTGCAAAATTATTTGCTTAACTGTAAATGATTATATTCATTGTACTTTATTATATGATTTCCACCCATAAGTTATTCATAAATATTTCTTTATTTTTTTTTACTATTAGATGTCATTCAAAAAAGTTCTTCTACAGTATTTACTGATTCTCAATTTGAAAAAGCAGCCACTGAACGACTCAGGACAGCCAATACAAAATTCAAAAGTTATAAGAAAAAAGATAATCCAACAGTACCTTAAATATAAATTATTCATTATACATTAAATTAGTTAATTTACATATTGATATTGTATAAGCTGTTAAATCACATAATTTTTAAATTTAAATAAAGTAAATGATTACTAGGAATTTGATATTATTTACAAAATAAGTGTTTTATTGTTTTAAAAATAAAAATATTGCATTTATTTTATTTGTATTATTAAATAGAAATAATATAGGAAAATCACATAAACCTAAAATGAATTAAAAATTAACTGTAAGGTGTCTTGAGGTTTTCATATATGGAAGATGTAAAATTATTAAAAAAAA
>NW_020273557.1:0-85014 GCF_003268045.1 Sipha flava | reverse complement strand
TTCAAAATGTGTTATTACCGCTTCTAAAAATAAATAATGCTAATATACATATTACTGATAATGAATTAAAAGTAGGAATTAATATTGACGGTCTCCCAATATCCAGAAGCAGCAAGAGCCAACTTTGGCCTATATTAATTTCTATTTTAAATTGTAATAATTTATTATCTAAAATTGTAATTCCAATTGGTATATTTCATGGGTACAAGAAACCACATTTCATTGAAGAATATTTAAATCCATTTATTGATAATATTTTAGATGTATTAAGAAGTGGTTTAGATGTAAATGGAACTAAAATTAATTTAAAAATTTCTAATATAGTATGTGATGCCCCAGCTAAGAGTTTCTTACTTAATGTCAAATATTTTAATGCCTATTTTAGATGTTCATCATGCACTGAAGAAGAATACTTAGAAAATAGGGTTGTTTTAACTGGGACAAATGCCTCCTTGAAAACAGATAAAAGTTTTCGTAATAAATCCAATGAAGATTATCACAAAGGTGATACCCCCTTACTAAGGCTACTTATTAATATAACAGACATAGTCTGTTTAGACTATATGCATTGTATATGTCTCGGTGTCACAAAACGTTTAATTGAATTTTGGGTTCGAGGAAAAAAGAATATTAGGCTGACTGATAATCTAAAACAATGCGTTAATAACGAATTAAAAATATTAAGACCATATTTGTACCATCAGAATTTTGTCGTTTGCCAAGACCTTTAGATGATGTAGACTTTTGGAAAGTTACGGAGTTACGTAGTTTTGTTTTGTATTCAGCAGTAATAGTTCTAAAAGGTAAACTGAAGCCTGAATTTTACAAACAGTTTTTGTTACTAGTGTTTGCCACAAGACTTTTAATATCCTCAGAAACTTGCCATAAATATAACTCAAAAGCATCTGAGTTATTAAAACAATTTGTACAAGACTATGGTTCATTATATGGTCATCATAATATTAGTTATAATGTTCATAGTTTAATCCATTTACCTATGTTTACATTATTGCATGGAACACTTGATAACTTTAGCTTATTTAGATATGAAAACTACTTACAGTACATGAAAAAATCTCTGAAATCAGAAAAATATCCCCTGCAGGAAGTTTATAATAGAATAACAGAAAAACAACAATTATTAACCTCTCAATTAAATGTAATTTCAAATTATCCTATCTTCTCCAATGAAATTGATTGTCATAGCCATTTACCTTTTATAAGTATATCAGATAAATTATATTCAAAATGTGTTTTAAATGTTGCAAAAACTATTATAAATATGACAAATGAAAAAGATAAGTATTTTCTATGTCAAGATTATTCGTTAGTTACTGTACAATACATTATAAAACCTAAGAACAAACCAATTAAATTTATGGTAAAAAAATTTATGACTGTTACAGAATTTAGTGATAAGCCAATTCCATCTCATATTGTTGGAATTTATATAGTGAATACTAATGATTTATGTGATTTATATTTAATATATGATATTGATTTAAAGTATAAGTGTTTTTTCATTCAAATGTCAAATTGTAAGGCAATTGTGTTATCGTTGTGCCACGAAATATTGTAAGCATTATATTACTTACATTATTATATTTAATAACTTATGTCATTCAAACCATAATATTATATATTATTTTATATGTGTATAATAGCGTAATATATTTGAATGAGCTATAGCTATACTTAATTGTTTTGTTAATTTTTAAATTATAATTTACCTATCTACTTTTTTGGAGTAATATAGTATGTATATGAGGTATATCCGATAATCTTATTTATGTTAAATAAACATATCATACTTATGTTATATTTAAGTATTTTAAAACTTGTTTCGAACATTAATAAGCAATTTTATTGATGTTTCTTGTCTGCTCAGATAGAACATTCAGTTAAAATGAAACATAGTTTTAACATAATTTTTACATAAATTTGATGATTGATGAAACAGAATTTTAACATAAAATTGATGTTTGATGAAACATAAATTTAACATAAAATTGACATTTACTAATTTGTTATATTTATATAAATATAACATTATTAGCAAGTCAATTTTCGCGGACATTTGCAGTTTATATTATGTAAAATTTACGTAATTTATACAATAATTTTTAACGTTTTAAGTTAACTGCAAACGTTTATAAAACATAAATATTACAACTTTTTTGCATAGTCGGTAATTAGGAAAAAATTCTCGAGAAGATTATTTGATTATTGGTCTATGATAGAGCGTAATTTTAACATTTTCCCCGGGCGTGAATATTCCTAGTTCCACTTCTGTGTACACCTCAAACTTTAAAAACCACGCACTTGACCTAACCAAACGTACGTGTCTACCACGGTTTTCGGAACTGGTTGAAAAATGCGTTCGTGACGTAATAGTTGTGCCGTTCGGGGCGTGTTGCCTTTGACTTCGAGTACACCAGTTCGCTGTGCAACGCACCTGTTAGTGTCCCAGTCCGAGCCACTGCCCGTCGAACACTGATTAGTACCGTTACATGATGCCCACCTCTCACGTTTTTCTAGTCGAGCAAAACTGTTGCCGCAGAAAACCCGCCGCAAGTGGTGGTGGTGTTGACCAATAGTAGTAGTAATAATAATAGTGGTACGTACCTCTCTGTACACATCGCAGGCCTCGTCCACTTTTTCTTTCAAAGCTTTTATCTCGTCTTCGGTCGCGTACAACGCGAACGCGAGATTATTGTTCTCGTTCCTCACATGCTGCTGATAAAGTTTCGTGTACTTTCTAAACGAAAAGCCCATACAATAATATATTTTACATATATATATATATATATATTTATGTTACGGGCAAAGTAGAAAATCCGGGCACTGTGGGCAAAGTGAATTAAAATACATTGTGCTGCACACTTTTATATCAAATTGCATTTATACGTAACAATATCACTACAAAACTATAGTTAGATATTTTATTCGTACGCGATAACGCGACAGCAGCGACAATACGAAACGAACCGCAATCTTAATGATAAAATGATCACACGGTATTGTAGATAATATTTCATAATCGAATCGTTAAATTCCTATTCGATATTTTCTAATGATTATTGTCACGACAGCGATGTCACGTAGTCTGTCATTGTAGTGTAGTGCAATTGCGTGTAGAATTATTTTTTCTTTGGGTCTATGTTTCTAAGTATTTTTTTTCCTATTTTCTAACATAAAATGGAAAAAAATTTTAATGAGAAGTTTAAAAATTTACTAATAAACAAAAAATGCGAATGCTGTATTTTTAAATAAAGTAAAATACGTTGAGTTAATTTTAAAAGTGAATATGAATACATAATATGAAAACTAAAATAACAAAAAAAAGACTGCAGATGACTTCAAATTGATTAAAAATACGATGTTGTAAATATATCAGGGATTGAAAAGTTAGTAGTTCCAGTATCCGAAGGTAATTTAATTAAGTATTATGTTTACGACGAACAATTGTTTCAACTTCTTAATGAAAAACATATATCTGAGGAACATGAAAGTAGAAACCGTATGGAGTCAGAATTTAACTTGAAATATAAAAATATAATAAGGGAGACTATAACGATATTTTTAAATGTATGTGACCACTGTCAAAAAAAAAGCAGTATAATAAAAAAAAGTTTAGTTATAAAACCTATACTTTCACCAGAGTTGGACTCTCGCTGTTAAGTTGATTTAATATACATGATTACAAGTTTATAATGGTCTATCAAGATCACCTTACGAAGTTCGTAATTCTTAGATCGTTAACTCATAAACGGACTGAAGAAGTAGCCTACGTGTTAAGTGATATTTTTATAACATTTGGAACCTCGGCAATTTTGCAAAGTGACAATGGAAAGGAATTTACCAATAAAGTAATTATTGAGTTGTGTAGTATGTGGGAAGAACTTAAGATTGTCCACGGAAAGCCTAGACACTCAAAAAGTCAAGGGTCTGTTGAATGGGGCCAACCAAGATATTCATAACATGGTTAACCGATAATAATTCCAGAAAGTGGAGCGAAGGTTTTAAATTTGTTCAATTTATGAAGAATCGGAGTTTTCACTATGGTACAAAACGTTCGCCATACGAAGCTATGTTCAGAACATATGCTAAAGTTTTAGCTAAAAATTTAATTTCTAATTTAAAATCAGAGGAAGATTTATAAAAAGTTCTAGACTGTGGAGTTAATATCAAAAACATAAACGAGAAACACGAAAAAAGTGATGGAAGTGATAAGGACAGTGCAAAACAACTTTTTTCTGATGAAGATGAAAACGATCAAATAAAATTGAGAATAGAATCAATTTCTTCAAATCGATCAAATGCTGCTGAAAGTCTCAAAGTACAAGCTAGAAAAATGAAGAAATTGTCTGAAGAACGTTTTTTTCTAGGAAAATAAGGAGAAAAAGTTAAAATAAAAATTCCTGATGTGGATCGAGCAAGATGTGATCTTCGGTGTATTCTAGGAGTTATACTTTTTGGTAATTAATTTTAAAATAATTTTTATATTAATCATTTTTTTTTTTTTTTTGTGGTAGTAGTAGTAAAAGGTAATTTATATGAAATTGGACAAACGAGAGCAGACTACATCAACTCTACAGTCGGAACCAATTCACAATATGCAAAGAGGTGTTTGTCCAGACTGACGATATACCACCATTACAAATTTCATTAAGAGAAGTGGCAAAAAAATCTGATGTACGATCTGGGTACGATAGGTGTACTTGCAATACATTGTGTTAGACCAACCGGTGTAAACGTAAAAGATCTGGTCGTCTTTACAACTCAAAGTGCCTTAATAGTGGTGTATGCGGTAATAAATAACGCTAGCCCAACGTTATTGTTTAGTAATTATCAATTAAAATAGATAATCATTAAAATAGTTGTAATTTAATAATAAATAAATAAAATATTAAAGCTGTGCAAGTTAATGATATTTTCTGTAAGATGTTTTATTTAATTTTTTATATAATATTCAGTAATTAATATACTGTGCCCAAATTTAATTGGGTACTGTGTACAATGTTCGGGTAACGTTAATTTATTCCAACTTTGCCATTGAAAACCGGGCATTGTGCATAATGACCGATTTTCTACTTTGCCCGTAGCATATATATATATAGGTATATGATGCTGGATTTAGGGGTGGGGAAGTTGATATGCTTGCCCAAAGCGCTGTTGGTTAGGTAAGGGTGCTTTTAAGTTAATGAAAAATAAAAAAGTCATGAACATAACCCATACTTCCACCTTCGTAAGCAGAAGTAGCGCACTATAGCGGGGACTCCCCCGTCCACTCAGTAGGTAACCAATAGTGTGCTCAAGACATATTCCATTACGTACACAAAAGTAAAAGTTCTCGATCTCGATGATAAATTCTTATTTAAAATAGCGATGTAAAACTAATTTTCGATCGACTTGAACGCAATCTAAGGCGGTCTTACTCGGTGAGTTGTAAAAATTTGTTGTTCATCGCACATATATTGAGTTGGAGCTGTTGCATATGCCTGGACAGAGATTCGTAGTGCAATACGTTCTTCGCCTTGGTATAGGGGTTCGGAACCATTTCCGATATTTTGTTTTTGCTTTTCAAGTTTTTTATGAATGGTGCCATTACTTTGTTGTAACTGTCGCCGAACCGTGTCGGACAGGAACAAGTGTTATTCTGGTGATTGCACTGTTTCAAAAAGTCGTTACGATCAGTCGTTACGAACCAAATATTTATACAAAGTTACAGACGTTTTCGTGCGACTTTTAAAACGTTAGCCAACAATTTTCTAATTTCGTACTATGCCCGTTGGTGGTCATATAATTGATCATTATTTTCGCGCCATATGACCGCCGGCGAAAATAAAGTCAATTCTTCATTTTTGAACTATATAATTTTTCTCGTGAATTATTACTCGGAAATTCGTATAAATAAAGTTTAAAATATTTTGCAATACACCGTTATTACCAAGGTTCGGGATTTTAAGTGTTTCCTTATTTTTTGCATATGCTACAATGATAGTGTTAAAATTATCTCAAATATGAATTTTAAAAGTGCTTTTTTTAGCTTATTTCGATTGATTTCAAACAAATTGCTTTTTTTAGTTATTCAGATTATTTTTGTTTTTGTTTTTTTTCGTATCTTTGTTTAAAAATAACATATGTCACTGACAAAAACCTAGACTTTTTTACTCAATTTTCGATATTTTTTGTTTTTGTTCACGATAAAACTAGAATTAAAAATTTTAAATAATCGTTCTTCTTAGTATCATATTTGATGGTAATATAAACAATTCTTACGTAAAAAAAAAATGATTTAAAAAGAATAATGATTTTGAATTGTTAGAAAAAAATGTCAAATATATTTGATGATTATGGCATGAATAATACGACAATAAATTCCTAGCATAAATATTTAAAAATTAAAATTAAAATAAATTGTATTACATCTCCTGATTATTATATTACATTGAATAATAATGATAAATATGAATAATAATACTGATTATTATATTAAAATTATTTGCATCAGTCGTTTGTATACATGTAAATATAATATTATTTATATATATTTAATGAGATTACCTCGAAATTGTTTGAAAGCAAATCGGTCTGTTTCACCGACCACGGACTGATTCTGGACCCATCAAAATTCTTGTCCTCTTCGATTGCCAATTCTTCGGAGGACCTAGCCGGACAAATTTGTAAGTCCGAAAACTGCGGAAATACGTTTGTCCGACTTGTGCTTGTTGAATATTTCGGATACATTTCACCGTAATTATGATCGGGAAATTGCTGAATATTGAAATTACATTTTATAATTAACAACTATTACTGTTAACATATTTATAAGAGAAAAAATCTTTCAGAAATGACAAATGACATTAAAATATGATTGAAAACAAATAAATATATTATAATATAGGTAGGTAAGGAATACGTTTATACATATGCATACATCTATTAGAATAAGGTATTTTAAATCTGGCTGTAAATGTGCATAATTAATCTTTAATAATAACACAAATTTTACTTGACGTATTTTGAATACTTTTAACTTTTTAAGTATTTTTTTTTTTTTGCATATTCAATTATTTTTTGTTATTTAATACAGCACCTAATTTAATACATTTAATATATATTTCTGTTCTGATCATCCAGCAAATTAAGTTAAATTGATAAACATTATTCGATGACGAATAAAAAATGTAATAATAAAATGTATAAGTGTAAAAACTTACGTAGTATGCTCATTAATTGGAATAATAACAGTTATAAATATATAATTCAAAGTAGTGAACTTTTCTACAAAATTGGTGGTCCGCAGTACTAAAAAAGTTGGAAACCGCTGTTTTATGGAGGAGGGTCAAAAAAAAAGGCTTCGAGGGCCGTGGGTTGAACCAGGGTAAGTTAATGTGTCTAATTGTTACATCCACTACTTTTTCTTTCTCTCGAAATAATAACTTTAATAAAGAAATAAGAATAAGCATAAAATAGTTTACTCTTAAGAACTTAACACTGTTCATAGTTAGAAATAATTTACACATATAGGTACGTGCCAGTCGACAATATCCGATTGTCTGGTTCGACGAATTAAATTTTCTGGTTAATTTTTTTGTTTTCCAATAGTCGATTGAAGAACATAGATTTTTATCGATTATGAATAATATTAATTTTAATAAATTATTGCTATTATTACCTCATCACAGTTCACATAATTTCTATTATTATTCTATTATCAAAACTATTATGAATTTAATGTAGACAAGATTGGGCGAATAAAATAATTTTTTGAAAAAAAACTTAAAAATAAATTAAAATTAAAAAAATAAATCTATAATTTACTTAAGTTAATATCCATTATCGATCGACAAAAAATTGCAAAAAGATAAGTATAAAATAAGATATTCTGGCTTTATCTAGATAAAAGATAAAATATGATTTCCGCGATATCCAGATTACCTTAATAATCGCCGACGTGGTTTGTATAGTTATGCCTATATTGTGGCTTTTGTTAGCAGACCCACCACCTATGAACGGTAACTTAATGAATTGTCTTCTTTCCTTCTTGTTAACATTGCCTTTTGACAGTACACTCAATTTAGAATCCTGAAATTAATCAATGAACAGCTTAAAATATTATCAACAAAATTAATACCCGAACCATCCCAATCCTGATTTTCTCCGACAGGGTTAACATCATTTAATTCATTTAATGATCATTTAATTTCAAGGTCTTCAATTTAACATTATTTGTTTTTAAATTTTTACAAACCCTTCGAATTCTTGGTTTTATACATTGAATTACGATTACAATATTATTTATGATTGATTTTATTTCCACAAGTATATTAAGTAATCATTTATTAAACTAATGTACAATGCATATGTATATATGTTTATAGTTATTAAATTAATAATATACAATACATTATAAATGTAAGACCACGAACCAGTATATTGTTCCAGTATAACCGACTACAAAGTTGTACATACCCATTTAAAAATAGAACATCTTACTAAAAATATTAATTTGATTTAATGTTAATTTTAGCGATTAAAATAATCTAAATAAACAAGTAACTGTTTTAATTCATATCTATGTATACTCAAATTTCTTCATGTGTCTTTTTCTATAGGAATTTTTTTTCTAGTGTTTTATAAATAATACATATATATATATATATGTGTGTGTGTTTAAATGGGAATTTTTTGTATTTGTGTTCAACGTTTCTGCTAGATAAGTAAATATAGTTCCATTTGTTTGGCTATAATTCTCACTTTTTTTAAGTACACTAAGCGTCGAATCGGATTCATAAATCTTTCTTTTCGATGCGATTCTTTCCAATTTACTGCAGCATTCTAAAATTATAATAATATAAGATTGAAATAAAAGTTTATAA
Source organism: Sipha flava (assembly GCF_003268045.1). Taxonomy (NCBI): domain Eukaryota; kingdom Metazoa; phylum Arthropoda; class Insecta; order Hemiptera; family Aphididae; genus Sipha; species Sipha flava. The sequence goes on along the minus strand of NW_020273557.1, from coordinate 76,129 downwards.
TTAGCTTAGTGACAATATTAAGACCTGAATAAGTTTGGATGTTGATCATTTTCACAAGTTATGATATAGCTATATTTTATATAAACAGTTTGTTGTCGATAATTCACTATTATTATTTTCCTAGAATTTCAAATTTAATAAAAAATTACAATACTTTGTAAACAAGCAATATACAATAGTTGCTATAGATAATAATAACATACATACCTGTAATATACAAAAAAAATTCGACTAAAAGAGATTTTAAAACTTTGTTATTGTCTCTTTAAATAAATTATAGTGTGATTATTGAGATTGTTATGTTTTGTTGTTTAATATTATATTATTAGACAATTATTTTTAAAATTATTTTAAAAAGATTATACATATTATAAACTGAGCTAATCCAAAAAAATAGTATAACTCAATTTGAGATTGGTTCTATGCGCATGTGTTATAACATATATTATTATATATTGAATTATCAATAGACTATTGATACTATTTACCATAATGTTTTTAGACCAAATCCGGAGATCAGTTCCGTTTTACCGGGGAAGGAGGGGAAGGGGTTAACATTGAAAATAAACAATATTGTTATTTCATTAATAAAAGTTTACTTAGATCTATGAATAGAATGTCTACATAAGAGTTATTAGGTTAAATATGTTAAAATAATACAAATATGATATACAAAAATATGTGTTACATAATTTATATCAATTTATTGAAAAATATGAACAAAAATAGATATTACATATTGTACATTTATACAGAGTGAACACGAAAATCTGTCACTTGATATAACATTTTGTATCAATATAACCATGTTAAACGATTATCTTTGCAAAATCCGGACATTTTTCAAATCCGGACGTATGGTAACCCTAATTTTCATTAGTATTCTCTGAGACATTGAGAACAGAGTACACATTATCGTCGACATTACTGGGTTGTACGGTGAGTATCCTAAGCAACGTGAGTGCAGTTTATGCTTGCTTCATACGAATTGTTCGCTTCGTCGACGTCATCAAATCTGCATTACCACGAACGAAATTGGTTGTCAGTGTTTCCCAACCTTTTTTTACTCAACGCCTTTTTTTAGACTTTAATAATCTCATACCCCCTCCTAATCAATATTTTCAAAATATTAACATATTGTTTTTTTAATAAGCTATTTAATTAAAGAAAAATATTATTTAACATTTTAACGCTACAATTTAGTTAATTTTATATTTAAATACTTACTAATCTGTATATATGTCCCACATTAGAAATGGTGATAATTACTCAACGGCCAATGAATATTATGCTAATTTGCTTTGTGAGTTTATAGCAGCGGGATGTATATTTCCATTTAATTTTAAAGTTTATCGAAATGGTATCTTATACACGGAGTCCAGATCTAATGATTGTCCAGTAAAGCTTTTACGATTTGGACAAGATTTGCCCAATGGACATTTTGATGCTTATCTTCTTACTGCGACAGAAAACAATACTCAGAGTCGTATAGAAAAATTGGTCGATGAACGCGAACATTCACCTATTGCATCTTCAGTACACAGTAACATTTCTGCAAACATATCACTATCCCAATAAAGTGAAACAGATCAATCTATTTCGTCCTGTTGAAAACGAAGGGCTAGATTTACTAATTACACAAGAAAAAAACAAATAAAAAAAGCACAAAAAAAATATAGACAGAATCAAACTGAATCTAGGTATAAGGAAAATACTACTATGCGTCTATGGAAAAACAAGTTGCATTCAGGTATGGCATATGATCGAGATATTGCATATAGAACTGACGTCTGTGTAGCTTTGGGTTCTATGACCTATAAGTGTCAGTGGTGCAACGCTTTGAAGTGGAAAGATGAGACACTTGGTATGTGTTGTAGCGCTGGAAAAGTACAACTTGAGAGGTTAAAACAACTACCTGAACCTCTCTACAGTTTGGTTAACACTCTGCACCCAGATCATGTGCAATTCATGAACAATATTCGAAAATATAATGCCTGTTTTCAGATGACGTCATTTGGTGGTAAACAGGTAACAGCAGACGGTTTCTTACCGACTTTTAAAGTTAAAGGACAGGTCTACCATTTAATTGGAAGTATATTACCTGAACCCGGACAGGGCGCACAGTACCTTCAAATCTATTTTGTCGGTGAAGACGAACGAGAAGTAAATATTCGGTGTTCTAAATATCCTAACTTAAAACCCAATTTAATCAAACAACTGCAGGATATGCTACATCAAGTGAACCCATATATAAAAGATCTAAAAAGTGCCATCGATAAAATACCTCCTTCAGAGTCATTTAAAGTTGTAATACATGCAGATAAAAAACCACCAGAAGAACATAGAGGCAGGTATAATGCACCAACGGCAAATGAAGTTGCTTTAGTGTTAGTAGATCAGCAGTTTGATCGAAGAGACATCATCCTCGAAAACCGAAGTAACTGACTTCACCGTATCAGTGAGATACATCGAGCATACGACGCACTGCAGTATCCTTTAATGTTTTGTTGAGGGGGGATGATGGGTATGCAATCAATATACCACAACGCGATCCAAAAACCAAGTTACCGCTTAAAAAAACTGTCTCTGCATCAAGTTTTTACTCATATAGAATAATGGTCAGAGAAGGGGAAGACAACTCTTTAGTTAATTATCGTTCTCTTTTCAGTCAATATTTGGTAGATGAATACGCCAAAATTGAAACTGAAAGACTAAATTACATCAAAAACAACCAAGCCAAATTGCGTGCAGATAGTTATATTCATTTAAAAGATGCGATTGGACGACGAGACATAGAAGCTAATCAGTTAGGCCAAATGGTTATACTCCCATCAACTTTTACTGGTGGGCCAAGGTACATGCACGAAAGAACACAAGATGGTATGACCTACGTTAGACATTATGGTCGTCCTGACCTTTTTATTACTTTTACATGTAATCCTCGCTAGGACGAGATAAAAGAGCTCTTACTTCCCGTTCAAAGATCATATGATCGAAATGATATAATTGCAAGAGTGTTTCGGTTAAAAGTCAAAAAGACCATAAACTTATTGACAAAAGGTAAAATATTCGGAGAAGTGAGATGCTATATGTATTCAACAGAATGGCAAAAGAGAGGTCTACCACATATTCATATTCTTTTATGGCTTCAGCATCACATTAGTCTGGATCAAATCGACAATGTTATTTGTGCTGAAATACCCGATCCCATACGTAACCCTCAGCTTCACGAAATCATTAAATGTAATAGGATTCATGGCCCTTGTGGCTGTTTTAATCGAAATTCACCATGTATGAAAGATAACACGTGCAGTAAACATTACCCCAAGAATCTCATTAAGGAAACTCAAACTGGTGATGACGGTTATCCGAAGTACAAGAGACGTTCAACCGATGACGGTGGATTTTCCATCAATATCAAAGGCGTAGATATAGATAATCGTTGGATAGTTCCTTATAATCCAGTACTGTTAAGAACATGTAACGCTCACGTCAATGTGGAATATTGCAGTTCGGTGAAGTCCATAAAATATGTGTGCAAATATGTAAATAAGGGCTCGGATCAGGCTTCATTTGCCTTAGAAAATGAGAAAGACGAAATAAAAACTTACGAAAGTGGACGATATATAAGTTCATCAGAAGCCGTGGGGCGAATCCTTGAATTTCCAATTCATGAGCGTTTCCCTACCGTTGTTCACCTTGCTGTCCATTTAGAAAATGGACAAAGGGTTTACTTTAATGAACAAAACCTACATGACAAAGTGAATAGTCCTCCTACAACTACACTTCTCTCATTTTTTGATTTGTGTAAAGTGGATGACTTTGCAAAAAATTTGCTTTACCCAGAAGTACCTGCATATTACGTTTGGGACAAAAAAAAGTTCCAAAGAAGGAATAGAGGAGTAAACGTTGTTGGCTGGCCTGATATCAAAAGAGAGCACGCTCTGGGTAGAGTTTATACGGTTCATCCAAACAATACAGAATGTTATCACCTTCGTATGCTTCTCCATGAAATCCGGGGCCCGATTTCGTTTGTAGCGTTGAAAACTGTAAATGGTCAAGTATATCCCACTTTTAAATCCACGTGTAAGGCTCTAGGGTTACTTGAAGATGATGAAAATTTGTACGCAGCACTAGAAGAGGCAGCACTTTGCCAATCTCCGCATATGATACGGGATCTATTTACGATTATATTAGTGTTCTGCCAAGTAACAGATCCCTTATATCTTTGGGACAAATTCAAAGAATACCTATCTGAAGATTTTAAAATACGATTAGAACGACAGGATTCCGTGGATGCAGAACACTTAGCGGACGTAGCGTTAAACAAATGCTTATCGGTAATAGAAGATTCCGTGTTAGCATTAGGTGATCAGCCACTTAAAGAATATGGCTTACCTCAGCCAAGCTAATCTGAACAATTTGATAATAGAGAGTATCTCAAGAAAACAAGTTATGACTTAGTAGTCTTAGAAGACGTCGTAAGAAACAATGAAGAATCTCTGAATGACGAACAAAAGTTTGCTTACAATCAAATTATTACAAGTGTTAATAATAATGAGGGTCGAATATACTTTTTAGATGCTCCAGGAGGAACTGGAAAAACTTTCTTAATCAATTTGATTTTAGCGAAAGTTAGAAGTACTCGCGACATTGCCTTAGCTGTAGCATCTTCTGGAATCGCAGCAACACTGCTCGAGGGTGATCGAACGGCCCATGCTACCTTCAAATTACCACTCAATCTAATAACTTCGGCCACTCCCTTTTGTAATATATCAAAACAAAGTAATTTTGCGGAAGTTTTAAAAGATACAAAATTAATAGTGTGGGACGAAATTACAATGGCGCATAAGGGTGGTGTTGAGGCTTTAAATAGATCTCTAAAGGATATAAGGGAAAATAAAAGGTTAATGGATGGTGTAACGGTTTTACTGGCTAGAGACTTTAGGCAGACTCTACCAGTAGTACCAAAAGGGACCAGAACTGATGAAGTCAAGTCATGTCTTAAAAGATCTACTTTATGGCCTAAGATTAATATACTCAAACTGTCAAAAAATATGAGGGTACACTTGGGAGAGGAAAAGTTTGCTAGTGGATTTTCAGATCTTTTACTTGAAATTGGCAATGGTGATTATCCATCGTTTGATGAAATGATAACTATCCCAGAAAATTTGTGTACAGTTGTAACTACGGTTCAGGATTTAATATCAAAAATTTATCCAGATATTGCTCATATTCATGATAAACCTATGGAATGGTTGTGTGAACGTGCTATACTTACTCCAAAAAATGACCAAGCGGCGGCTATCAATGATACACTGCTGATGTCTTTTGAAGGGGAAGAAAAAGTATATACTTCTATAGATACGATGGTCAACATGGACGATGCAACTAATTATCCGGTTGAATTTTTAAATTCATTGAAACCACCGGGCATGCCATATCATAGGCTTATTCTGCGTGTGGGCACACCTATTATGTTGTCGCGAAATTTGAAACCGCCTAAACTGTGCAATGGGACTAGGCTTTAAGTCAAAGCTTTATATCACAATATAGTAGAAGCCACAATTTTAACAGGAGTGCAAAAGGGGAAACTGTGTTTGTACCACGAATCCCTTTAATTCCGAATGATCATCCGTTCGAATTTTAACGATTACAGTTTCCCCTGAAAGTCTATTTTGCAATCACTATAAACAAGTCTCAAGGCCAAACTCTTAAATTTGCAGGAATAGATTTGCGAGAAAACTGTTTTTCGCATGGGCAGTTCTACGTAGCTTGCTCACGCGTAAGCTCATCCAGTAGCTTGTTGATTTTGTCGCCTACTAATAGATCAGTGAAAAACTTTATAAAATTTATCATGAACAAAGCTTCTGCCACCAAAAACTATAACTTATCGAATAGGTTATAATAATAATCATTATCTTAAAAACTAAATTAATATGTATAAAATATTATTTCAAAAATCTTAATTAATTTAAATTTCAATAGATTTAACAAAATTTAATCTTGGCAGGTTACATACATTTATATACTTAAACCCGGCAACGACGGGTAATTCAGCTAGTAAATTATATTATTTGATTTTGAAATTTCTAATATAAAATAATAACACAAAAAATACTTATGTGACTAATGACTGCCCTGCGATTGATGGCTTCCCGCCAACGAAATTATATCTGGGTCAATAGAGTCAGCATTAGTCTTAAATCTTCTCCTTCACATATTTCTAATTTGTTTCTAGATTTAGTCAAAAGTTGTAAAGTCTTTTTCGATCAGGTATGTCGACGGATACGATAAGTCCCATAAGACAATAATAACGTCAAACTATTATTGCCACCTACCTAATACATAGAATTTAAAGTTCAATAAGATAATTATTTAGATGTTATATAAGTGTTTATAAATATTATACTTACATAATTCTATATTTTACATTTGGTATTTTAAATTAGTTTTTATTCTACACAGTGTTACATTTCATCTCAATTAGTTATAAACAATACAAATGTAAATTATAGATGAGAACTCCCTTAGCACTCCCTCAGAAAAACTCCCTCTTCAAAATAATAAATGCCCACAAGGGGTCGTAGCGCTTACGTTAGGAATCACTGGGTTTTGTTGTCGTTCGTCAGAATACCGAAAACGGCGACTACTACATCTTAGTTGATTTGAAAATAAATTTCAAATGTTTCCTTAATTGATAGTATCAAGATGCAATTTGTCTAGCAGATACGACACTGGAAGGATTCCATCCTAACTTAAAACGGTCTTTTAATTCCTGTATTACAGTAATGATGTGATGGTGCCTTTTGTGGCGAAGGTGTTAAATAAAAGGAGAGAGTTGTTTTAAAGAAACAGCACTTTATTATAATTAAAATGAACTATTGACTATTTAAAATAGAATAAAGAAATAATGCAATAACAAAATGGAAAATAATGAAATACTAAATTAATAAAATATTTAAAGATGCTCTGTAATGGTCATTACTTGACTGCCCGAGCATTGTGACAAACAACCCAGCGTTTCCACCAAGTCGTGGGATTTGCTGATCAAGCAAATGCCGATGGCTCACTGGTTATGTAGGCCACTTTGTTACAAGAAAAAAAAAATATCCATTGATACTGTCGTATAATGTCGTATAAACGACATGTAGTCTACAACATATCCACAGTCATTAAATTCTTCGAAAAACTGTGGTTGATGCAAATACTTTGGAACAACACCCAAACTGAACATATCAATTTTAGATTTTATAAATTGTTTATATTCACAAATAATATCTTTTTTTACTAAAATGTTATATATATTACAAATTGAATAAATAGCATCAATTGGAATGTTTGAATCACTCATCATACTTGAAACATATTTTGGTGTTAGTAAAAATAAATATTTAGCGAGATTGACATATTTATCATTAAATCATTTTTAGTTCTACTAAAATTATGTCTACAATTTTGAAATATATATTGATTTTGTAAGATTGAATTGGATCATTGACTACCTGGTCCCGGGAAATTTCATCATGTTGACGTGGAACTCTTCTATGACGCCGAACTGAACCATTTAATGCTGTTAATTCATTACTGTAATTGTTTTTTCAGCATATAATTTTGTTGAGTTGTACATTTTTTGAAATTCTGCATCTATTCTCAGTGCACTAATATTTTTCTCATCATTTTTTAACACATGCATCGCCATTATAATATCAATGTCATGAGCTTGAAGTGCTCTGCTAACGGGTTCAATGAAATAAAATATTTTTTTTAAAAATATTAGCTGTTAATAGAAACTCGAAGGATTTTAAGTATCCAATTAAGCCATTACAGTCTGCATCAGTTTTAAAATCAACTTGTGCTTCTTGATTCTTAATTTCATCAAATGTATCTAAAATAGCTTCAAGAGCATCCAGTACTGTTCTTAGCGAAAATGACTGTGACATATACCATGTGGTCTCAACTTTTTTTATGGAGCGAACTCTGATTTTAGGATAAATTAATTTTTGTTTTTCGCGATATACTGAAACTCTTTTTTTGCTACAACTTATAAAACCAAACAATTCTAGGTTACCAAATAAGTTAACTGCAACTAAGCATGATCCAATACATGATGTAACAATTAAATCGAGTCTGTGAGCATGACACAAAATAAATGTAGCTTGGGGACAAATCCCTTTTATTTTAGTTTGTAATGCGTTATATCTTCTAGACATACTAGTAACTCCGTCAAATGAATTTCCCACAAGATATGACATCCAATTGAAACTATGTTTATCCATAAACTCAGAAAATAAATCAAACAATGCTAGTTCAATTGTAATAGCAAAATCTCTTATAGCAATTATCCTTTCATTTATTTTACCCAATTCATCAACGTACCGTATAATAAAAGAAACTTGTTCTGTTCTAGAAATATCAAATGTTGAATCAATACTGATACTAAAAAATGGAGCAATATGTATTTCAGACCGTATAAAATTAATAATTTTTTGAGCAATAGCATTTATCAATGTATTTTGAAGATCTCAACTAATGAATAACAATTATTTTCTAAATTTAATTTGAATATTGTTAATGTGCATAGAAATAGCTGGTGAATGTTTTGCAAGTAGAATAAGTAAATCTTTAAAATTACCTTTTATAATATTTGTCCACTGTTCTCTATGTCCTCTGAAGGCAAGAGAATGTTGTCCAAGAAATTTAATTACATCTATAAGTTGGGTTACTATTTCTCTATTTAAAGACACTTATTTTTTCTTTTCTTCAACTAATGATGGAATTAAACTGGTCCTTCGACCGTCGTTTCGGCCCAAACACCATACTTTTTGTGGATGTTTACCAAACAGCATACAATGTAAACAATAAATTTTATTTTCACTTAGAGGATATGAAAGCCAATCTCTTTGAACCATTGTACCATCTGGTAATTTTTTATAAAACCAGTTTTCATGAAAATATCTAGGATAAAATTAGTACATGTTCATTAATATTTTACACTTAAAGTAGTATGAAGTCCTTATTTTATTACTTTTAATTCATATTAATTATTATAGTTATAAATTAAATTATAATTCACAATTTAATAACTACTTAGTTGCATAAAATTCTTTAATTATTTACTATAATTAAATAATAAATATATAATTATAATATTACACAAATATAAATATGTACACTAATTTAATATTTAAATTGCTTTATTATTTTGAATATATTCTGAATTATTATATCCTTTAAAAATAATTTTTTATTTAAATTTTAACTTATTTATTCTTTTTGTCCTTGGGGAAATGATCATTGGGCATATCTTTACTATACGGCTGACATGAACCCCAACCCAATACTACATTTATCAATTCTGAGTTAAATTTAATAACCTTAATTTTAGCTGGGTCATATTTCAGTTTTAAATTGGAAATTGATTCATTCATTGTATCGTTAATTGTTAAAACTGAAAATAAAATAAAAATAACAATTAACTAATAATATTTATAATGGTAATAAATTATAAAATTAATTTTTGTCAATCTTTGATTAACTTAAAACAAATCATCCTCATTACAACCAATTTGGTACACATTTTAAAGAAATAAAACTAAATAAAAATTACCAGATTTTAAAGTTTGAAGAGATTCTTCATTAGTGGCAACATCTGGGTACTCTGTGTGATCTGGGTTTGCTAAAAAATAATATAATACATATAATTAATTAAATTATCTGAATAGGTTATAGCAAATTAGCAAAAAATAGTGGTATTTATCTGTACTTAGTAATGAAAGGTATTCTTGATCAACATCAATTTTAATACTAGTTTGGTTCACTACGGTCATTTGATCATTATTTAGTATTACTGAAAATAAAATCAAATGTTATTTTGTAATATTAATTAGATATGATGGTTATAAACTATAATAGTTGTTAATTTTTAATTTCAATATTTTAAAATTTAAAAGTAAATATAATATATATTATTTTTTATTCATTAAAACGTAATATTATGTTAATTTCAACCAATTTGGAGCACTTAAGAAACTAAAACTAAATAAAAATTACCATATTTTAAATTTTGAAAAGATTTTTCATCTGTAATAACATAGTGACTTGGGTACTCTTGGTAAATAATAGTTAATAACAATACATTTAAATACCTGAATTTTCCGTATATTTTAAGATATATGAAGCAAATAATTTCGAAATGTCACAATTTCTGTCTCCAGAGCGTTTCATTTTTTTTATTTTTATATTTTTCTATATGCCTTTACCAGTTAATTGTATTTAATTTGTCTCTTTTTCTACCACAAGTAGAACAGACATTTAATAACTCTGTATGAGAGTTCATGATAGCTAGTATTAAGTAAACAACGAGTAAAGAAATATATTTTTTGAAAATAAGTAAAATTAAACCTCTTAATTTTACACACAATAAAATTCATAACTCCTTACTCAACACTAAATAAGAATGGTCAAATTATTTAGCATTCACATTTACAATTACGAACCATGATGTTGTGTATAAAACTATAAAACCAAATTTCCAACAAACAATTAGAGTTGGTTTGGTGGTATTTCTAATATTAGAATCAAAAGTCGAGTTGCATTCAACAATTTATCAACCATTAGCGAAAAGCAGTTCGTGTGAAATTATTATGAAAGTTTATGAAACACATGGACAGGGGCGGACTGGACCAAAGAACGAAGAGGCGAACGCCCCCTGGGCTGGTATGATTGCTTGCCTTCACAGGTATATTGGGCCCATGTGTACAACTGTGTAATGATTAATTTATCAGCAAATTGTGCAATTTTCAAAACTGTAGCTTAGTTTGCTCAATGCGACGTAGAGTAACACCAATACACCATAGAACAACAATTATCTGTGCTGTTGCAGTGATGGCTGATAGAGTAATATGAAACAGTGGCGACGCCAAATATTTTACTTCATGAGTCTTATTAGGATTTTGCCCAACCACCTACCCACCTAAAAAGAAATTTAACGGTAGCTTGTAAAAAAAAGCTATTCGTTTAAGACTTACTAAACTATACAATGGTAACATAGACGATAATCATTATTTAAAATATTTTTTTTGGGTTGCCATTTTTGGAGCCTGAAAACATCATTAACTGTTTTACTGACGATTTTTTAGCAATACAGCCTGCTGAAAATGACCCAATTGTGAAATTTACAGACTACATTTTTGAAAACTATATTTCTCCAGACGCTATGTTCCCCCCCAAATATTTGGGCACAATTTACTGCTAGCTGTAACCGTACTACTAACAGCTGTGAAAGTTTTCATTCAAAACTAAATATGTCGTTCTACACTAGCCATCCTATCATTTATAACTTCATTGATGTGTTACTAGAAGTTCAGTCTAAAACATACATAAAATTCAAAAGTAAAAGTGTAAGAACAAAAAAAAATGTATGAAAAAGAAGCTATCATTAGAGAACAGATGACAAAACTCGAGCTAAAAGAAATAGATAATTTTGAATTAGTTAAACCGTTAAGTTTTAAGTTTTTGCCAAACAGTAGAATATTTATACTTTTATTTTTATTTATTTGTATTTTTATTTATATTTATTTTTATTAATTTTATTTTTATTTTTATTTATATTAATTATTTATATTTATCATTATATATTATATTCTAGAAACGCAAAATATTATTATATTTATTAGCTTATTTTTCACACATTTTCTTTTTATTATTATTATTTTAACCAAAACAATAGCTAAAAAATGAAATTACTATACGGTATTGTTAATTTATGAATATTTTTTTTTTATTTATATTCTTGAAATGACAAATATTAATAATATACGACAATACTAGAAAATACGTAGTGTTAATACATTTATATTGTGATGTTTATATAGATGTACTATGTATAGTATATATTATATATGTAGTATATAAATTATTGTATGGGCCGCAACTCGTACGTTATTTAGGGTTTGGCCGCAACTCACCAACACCGGCGTAAACAATATTACCGTATAATATGACATGTTATGATCGACAACGGCACGAGCTCTCTAATATTATGAACAGCGAAAATTACCTCTACTGTATGCACGTCGACTATCGCAAGCCCCGTCAATTCCTCCGTCGTACGCGGGTTAAGAAATGTTTTTATAATCTCCTTGATAGTTTCTTCTTTTTTTTTCCTTCCTTTTTTACTCTTGCCGTTTTGACGTCTTGCTCCACCGTCGACGTGTGTGCCGTCATCGCGTTCTTTATGCTATCTATGGCTCAGTATCGTTTATTTTTTTCATTTAATTGTTCATTTATTCCTTCCACCCATTGCCAGTGTCCGTTCACATTCTTTTTGTACCTTAATCCTTTGTTTGTCATTCAAACATTTTGCTATTTCTGCACTCGTTCGTTTGACCGATAAAATTCTTTGCGGTCGGCCCGCGCCTAAACGCGTCTTCGTTATTAACAAATAGTTATTACGTAATATTAACCAATTTTCGCGTAAACGCGTCATGTTGAATTCATGTTTTTTCATCGAATAACTGTCAAATATTAATCATAACAATGAGCTCTACGGATTCCAATTCTTTTGTTGGTAAGTCGAGTCGAGTGTGTATATTATTATGTACATTTAAATCGATGCACTGGTCTGATGAACTTTCACTATACATCCATACAATTTTATTAGATGCCGGATGAGTGAAAAACACATTATCAGCTTGGTGTGAATAAATTTAAATACTTAGATTCTGATTAAATGGAGATTCTCGGATAATTATACCTCCGATAATCTTGAAGTGTAAATTTAATGAATTGCAGTTAGGAAATAATGAAATAAATTTTGCTAACAATTTAAGCGAAATACATTTTTAAACAATTTGGAAAAGTATGAATAATAATAATGAGTACAACAATTTAATATTCAATAAAAATCTTTTATAATTGAGTACACCAATATTATTTTTAACACAATTGTTATTATTGTTAAAAATGTATGATTATTATTGTATTACTTGAAACATAGTCTTTCTATAGAATATAATCAGTGGAGGCTTGGGTACATTTTTTTTTGTCGGCTGAAATATAAAAGGGTCCCTCACCAATGAGGCTAATAGCAAATGGTAATGGGACTTTTTACAGTTTTACATTTTGAAAGATAACTAGCTAATTGTTTTTAAGTTCTAAAAACCTCTTCCAAAAAAATGTATATGTACATAACTATTTTTGTAAGTATCTTATTCTATTTAAGGTTCCATTTAAACTTTTACCCCTTGGGTATAATGATAAAAATAAATAACAAAATATCTACAATGTTACCTATTCAATATTAGTGTTGATGCATATATTATAAAATAATATAAATAGATATTTGTATTATTCTCATTATCGCTACATAACTGTTGCGTGAAATCTACTTACTAGATCCTTACTTATTATAATAAGGACCTGGTTTAGTATTTTATTAATATTAATTAGTGTGTGCTAAGCCATGTTTCTTCAGTGTCTTCCACCGTATTGTTAAATAAAGTAATTTTTTTTACTTTAAATCTTGTATAAAATTAATATACTGCACTATATAAATTTATGAATATTGTAAGACAAATATTTAAATATGTAATATATAAAATTGTATTCAATGTTATAATAAATAATAAGTAATAGTAATTAATATAGTTAAATAGTAAAGTAATTTTTGTAATTCTGAAGACGAATTCGCATAACATTTTATTATTTCTTTTATATTAGGAATTATGTCACTTTCAACATTAATTAATAGAAGAGGCTCTAATAGTTTTTGATTCAATAATGACCTCATTCTTGTTTTAAAATTTTTTTTTATTTTAAAGACGACCCAGTATAAATTAGTAAATGCATATGTATGATCATAAGTGAGTTCAATATCTGGATGGACTAAATTTTAATGATACCAACGACCCATGGGGGATTTGCCCCCATACCCCCAATATTGATTGTCAACACTAAAATTTATATTTATATTGATTAGAAGTCCTTATGACCTAGTCGTATACTATACGTATATGTAACTATAATCGTTAATAGATTCTTTCTAGGTAAAATGTTGTCACTTTCTACTTACAGACTAGCTACCTAAATAAATATGAATAAGAATGATATATATATAATCAATAAATTATACAGTTCATACCTATTAAATGTTTATTATAAAGCCTAGTTAAATTAACATTATTTTTCTATTTTTTCAGCAACTTTATTTACAATTTCATTTTTTGACTAATTTGTTGGTTACATATCTCTATATTTAAAATAGATAAATTTTTAAATCAATCTTGGGTCATGGAAAATCTAAGCCAATGTTTTATTGGTCTCATTGAAGAGAACAATCTTTCACAGGTAGCTGAACTTATAGGAATAGATGAAGCCACTTGTAAAAGTTTAAAAAGGTTTGGAAATATTTGTTTTTTGGCAATTTCTTTGACATCATTTATATTGAAATCTTTTTTTTTTACTACTTAAAACATAAAATGCCACTCTCATTTCTGTGTCTAAGCTACTCTTTGAAATGTGTAGTAATTCCTATAATTATAACTATTATAATTAAATAATTAGTTATCATTAATCTTTCATTATCATTAATATTTTGTTATTTATACCTGTAAATTTATTGGGGTAAAAAAATTTTAATGCTTGCAAAATATTCTTATTTTTAAATAATTTGTCAATCATTAAACGAAAAATTTGTAATCTATACAGCTATAGGATTATTTTCTGCAATTACATTATTCAATAGTTTCGTTCTCCTGAAATTTTTTTTATCTTGCGTTTTCGTTGTTCAAGTAATTTAGTTTCATAATATTATTAATATTAATAATATTAATAATTAATATACAGTGGCGTAGCCAGGGGGGGCTAAGGGGCTATAGCCCCTCCCATGAGCCGTGTTTATATGTATAGTGTATCTATGTACTAAACTAGTATACTACTCGTACTATTTTTATTTAAGTATTTTAAACCTTTGGTATTAACTAAATTTTGACGATTAACGAATTATAGGTGTTTATCTTTGGCGTAGATATTACAGATTACTAATACTTCTAGTTTCTACCATGATTATCACTATCTTTTTGATGATTATCATGCAAGGTTGTGGCGAGTCACTATCAATTTATAATCGATGAAAATTTTATAAAAGCTGTTAAAATATATGCCCAAGATCTCCATGATGATACCTCATCTACAATCAGAACTGAGCTTTTCATATGGAGGCAACAATGGAGTCAAAATACTATTCCAAAACCGAATTCTGCTGTTGATTCACTCTCTCATTGCACCAATCTTCAACCTAACATTAAAATACTTTTACAATTATTCGCCACGTTACCAATTACCTCTTCCACTCCGGAAAGAACGTTTTCTGCACTTAATCGCTTAGAAAATTATTTAAGAAGCACCACAAACAGTCAACAAACAGACTGAATGGGTTAGCTATGGCTAACATAAATAAAAAAGAGCAATTCGATGAAAGTGAAATAATACTGTCAGTTGTCAGAGTGGAGCAAGTGACTGAACACTGAAACCAAAATTATTATTATTATTATAAATTATATATTAATAAATATTTTTAAAACTATACTAAAATGCTTCAATTACATTTAAAAGTTTGGTGGTAGATGGTGGGGGGGGGCTTAAGGGTAAATTTTCATATTCTCTCTTACCTTACTTATCCAAAAAAGTGAATAGCTCCTCCCATTTAAAAATCCTGGCTACGCCACTGTTAATATATATATATATATATATAAATATTATAATATTATTATACTTTTCATAATATTAGTATTTTATCGCACGGTATTTATTTTGAAAACACAATGCGACTACCTACCACGATTTAAGATAATATCTACAAAGAAAGAGGCTCAATCGGATATGGCGGCAAGGGCCCAGTTAGCCGAGGGCCAAGTCGGCGATCGCCGACTTGACGACCTGACCAGGCCGCCACTGAATATAATTATAAATATATAAATTATATAATTATAAACGGGTTTTGTTCAAATACTATATTTTTTTAATTTTCAGAAGAAGCATTTAATTGGGATAAATATCTTGAAGTGAAAATCGCAAAACCTGTACCTCGGAATTTTTTCCATCACGTAAGTAATATTTAAAATCATGATTTTAGAGTGTACCTATATGAGTTATTTGATACTTTATTTTTTTTAAATGTTACTCAAACTCAATTAATTAAAATAATTTAAGTGAGAGTGGTGAACTCCTAAAGCATTTTGAGATTCTAAATAAAACAAGGAATGTATTTATTTTTTTTATACATATGTTTTTAAATGTAAGTGAAAACATACAACTTAATTTTATTTATATCATGACGTCTAAAATATAAAATATAGCCCATGAATTTCTCAAAAACACATCGCCGCGGATACCTAATACAGAATTAATTGGTAAAGACGTGTTAATTGTAAACATTATTCACCATCAATACTAATATTTTCAAATATATTTTAAACGAACGATTAGTCTTATTACTGATAACGCAATCGGTATTTGTACATGAAATACGTAAAAACTAAAAAATAATATTAGTAACACGTAGAAATTATAATAAATAATAACATACCTCAGTAATTATAAAACTAAGAACTGCGAATTTTTACGTTATTAGTATCTACATGTAGTGATGTAAAAAAAATTTTTTTTTTCGTTCTACACTCTTTTATACTTTGTATAAAACTGTATTAAACTGATATAATTTATTTTTGTATTCTACCATAATATTGCATATATTATACACATTTTATTTGGTACAAAATGTAATATCCTTTATTAAAAAATATCCGAATTTGATATTACATACGAAACTTAAACTTGATTACTTATCCGTTTCCGGTTTAAAAATTGTATGACATAAACAAAAATTGGAAAAATTAAAATACAAATCAGTAAGAATAACCAATAAGAAATTACTAATGAAGTACCTAATGAATACCAATTTCAATAAATATAAATTATAATACGTTTGCTTTTTCATTTATATAGTTTTGTACTTAAATATAAATATGGTTTTAGATATACTTCATACAATATTTATATCTATACAGCATGTATAATGCTATATTTATTACCTATATAATTATACTATACAAATTCCTATTATTCTTTGCTACCCATCTATAATTTTATTAAATACTAGCTGACCCGAAAAACGTTGTTTTGTCATATAAATTATTTCTAGAAAATATTTTGCTAGAAAAAAATAACTAATTTAATGTAAGCGTGTAGGTTAGGTTAGGTTAGGTATATAAGTGGAAGAGGTATGGAGTGCTGTGAACGGTGACGAAATATAAAAATGAAAAACATCAAACATAATTTACAGTTTCAGTAGCATCGCAAACTGTATCAATAGATTTGTATGACACCAAGTCTTTTGGTAACAAATGTTGTATCTTGAGATTCAATTCTTTGACGTCCACATTTTTTGCTGCTAAAATTGCTCTTTCTGCCAGCCACTCATGATTTGTATATTGACTGTGTACATTGAGAAATATCTGGTCAATGAGAGCATCTTAAGAATCAATGATTGTGCAAAATCGGTCGGTAATTGTAAGCATCCCGTTTCATCTGTAGTAACTTTCCCATCACCGATATCCAGTGACGTAGTTACGGGGAGGGTGTAAGGGGTTTCCACCCCCCCCACAGATTTTTTTTTTTAATGATATTTGATTATTATTTATTAATATTATATATATTATAGTAAAATATTTTGATTTTACTATGATTAGGTATATATTAAAAATTGAATAACAAAATAATTGTCATTAATACGGGACATAATAACACTATTTTAAATGTAATATTATTATATTTAAGATATATTATTTAAGATATACTACGAACACTTAAAAACTTACTCTTAAACACCCCTCCCCCCTCAGAAAAGAATTGTATCTACGCTACTGCCGATATCTAACAATTGTTTTGAGAACCTTCCGCACGCAGCTTTTTTTGATCAAATCTCAAGTATCGTAATCGTTTGCTCTCTATCTTTACATACATGTCGACCATAAACTGTTGACAAAGCTCACGGCATCGTATAATAACGTTGCCCTGATCGCATCTAATCATCAATCGATGTGCATAATAATCCTTCGAACTAACATTCTTGATTGTTTTGGTACCTGTTACGGGATCTTATTGTTTAATATTTATGCAATACCCGTCATTTAATACCAAAAATAAAATGAATAGTTTTTAAATAGTTTTTAATAGTTTTTTAATAGTATCATTCAGGGCCGAATTTAGGGGAGGGCTGAGTGGGCTGCAGCCCCGGGGCCCCCACAAATTCGGGGCCCTCACAATTTTATATTTAAATGAGGATACAGAAAAAATATTTTATTTATATTTACTCATATTTAATTAAATAATATTGAACTTTATTTGAACATTTCAAAAATTTAATTTTACTAACTAATAATAGATGTATTCACGTTTATTAACAATGAACGATGTCTAAAAATCTAGATAAGATAGGTTTTTATGCCGTTCGTGTGTATCTTCGATTGTAAGAATATTAGTAAATGTGTTTCTAAATATACACATGTGGGTCTGGAATTATACACCAAAATGTTGTAGTAAACACGATGGTTAACAACAATAATTTAGCGTCAGAAATATGAGATTAGTTTTTAGAATTATCATAAAATACACATTACAGACTATCCGTCTATAAATAAATTATCGTTATTTGTTCGTTGCACTTATTTTGGGTTGCCATACGTCCCGGAAAACCGGGATTGTCACCGATTTTGGACTTCATGTCCCGGTGTCCCGAAAAATGTTTTCAGGATGTCTATATGTCCCGGCTTAGATGTTTTTAGAGGAAATGTTGAATTGATTAATTTTTAATTTCGACGATTTTATCTCAAAGTACATTTTTAATCATAATCAATTAACAATATATTATAAAAACATAATATGTAATTTGCACATATAAATATTTAATATATTTTATTTTACAAAAATATTTTTATATATTATATTGCTTGCCATTAGTGGTCCTCTCAATATATTAAAAGTAATAAAAAATATATTTTTCAATAATGCGTTGGTTAATATTAGTTGTGTATACCTACAATAGTTACAGACTCCAGTAGTCTAGTTGTTTCTTATATTATAAGTTATTAACCAATGAATAGTGTTATAATATAAAAATGGAAAGAGATCGTTATAAATTAAAGCGATTTTATATGAGTGGTGCAGGTAAACGTAAATTGGCAAAAGAAAAAGATAAAAAAAATACAAAAATAATTTCAAAAACTAGGGGAATAACAGTTTTTCATAACACAACCTAAAACAACATCTTCTTCTGAGGTTAGTTCAAAGTTTAGCAATTACTATATAAAGAATAAATATTAATTTTAATAATATATATTTTATATTTAACCCTTTCAGTCCCCATGTACATTGTAATGTACATACATTTTTATATTTGATAGTAAATTAATGATAAGAGCTACACACTTGTTTAAAATGTCTATGAACTGGTAATCATTCGGATTCAGTGGCGTCAAAAACGTATGTCAAATGGAATAAATATCCCAGAAATTGTTTAGGTGGTGGGTGGGTGGTTAGATTTAATTAGTGCTAGATATATTATTGTACGGTAAAATATTCCATAATATTGTGTAATTACGAGATGTTTAGTAAATACTCGTAGCTCACAGGAATACAATAGTTGCTATTTATGATTTTTTGGTGAGTAGGTAGGTACCCATAATTAGGGTTTACCCCGGTGATATGTAAAAGTTCGACGCCACTGTTCGGATCAGGATAAAATATAATATTTCGAATAAATGTTACTACCAATATAAAATACACCTAGAAAAGGGAAAAAATTTGATAATCACATCGCAATTATTTTTCCATATGTTTTTTTCCCGCCTAAATGATAACATAAAATCATACGTATTTTTTTTTTTATCAATTGCCGACATAGTTATTAAGACATTCTCACCGGTGTCATTATCTTACATGCAAAATTACAGAGCGTATATGAGGTGGTATGCATTAGTGGTGGGAATTATCGTTCCTTTCGTGGAATCGTTCCAATCGGTACAGTTACAATAAAGTACCGATTTCAAAATACTCGTTACATCGGTACAATCGGTACATTCTTTCTTTAGTTACACTTGTACTCACATTCGTATAGTTCCTCGCGGAACGATAAAAATACATATATTCAAATGTTTACTCATTCTTGAAATGGATATTTAATATTTATGAACGAATATGCTTCGTAGCTCGTAGGTCTATAATACAACACTATTTTACTATATTCGGGAAAAATTAACTTTAAATAATTAAATTTGTATCAGAAACACTATGTTTTTGTAAACATTGTTTACAATATTATGAATCATTATATTAATATACATTTGAAATGCTTAATCAAAAATTATCATCGTTTTAATATTTTTCCAATCGCTACAATTATATTAAATAAACTATAGATTCAAAAAAAACAAACCACATAAATAATAAACATATTTATTTTCAGCAAAAATAATTATAAAAATACAAAAAAAAATCACTTCACTTTACCCTAGAAAAAAAAAATAATAACAATAAAATAAATAAACTCAAACTTCTAAAATTAACTTAGTTACTTGCCTAAGCCTAAAATGGATAAAAATTAAAAATTAAATAATAGTATTTAATAATTACTGTTTAAAAATATCAACATTTCCGTGTTTTTTGTTGACAATCTATTACGTCTTTCGGAAATGGTGTAGCCAGCTTTTGAAAAGGCCCTTTCACTTGGAACTGATGTTGATGGTACACACAAACGCAATAACATCAAATCAAATAAATTTGGATAGATTTTTTTTCTGTCATTCCACCATTTAAGAGGATCTAATTTTCGGTCCAGTATAGGTTCATTCAAATATCTATCCAACTCCATAATAGCCTCAGATGTTGGTGTGTTGACTGAAGTTGAAGTAGACACCTAAAAATCATAAACTTATTTTATAAATCACTTAAATATCATAATATCAATGATGTATACATTATACATCATATCAATGTATAATGTATGTACCTGAGAGTCAAACTGTTGCCAAATTTCAAAAATTTCGTTTCCACGATCGGTCGGTATGGTTTTCTTATTTTCTTCATTTTCTACTGGACTTTGATTTAAACGAATAATTGTTGCAACTTTTTGTACTATCTTTTCGTATGTTTTTTGATATATATACTGATTATTAAATGCTTTTTTTTTAAACCGTGGGTCTAAAATAGTTGCTTCTGTTAAAACAGGCTGGTTTTCGATATTTTCAAATTTAGCATTGGCTTTTATTACCATTTTAGAAAGCATCAAATGTATAGCATTTGGTAAATTTGGTTCTTTTTCTTTATTTTTTATATGTAAATGTAATGCTTTTATTAAAATTAACACTTTTGAAATCGAAATGCCTTTTTCACTACTTAGTTCGATAGTAACTTCTTTAAACGGTTTAAATATCGCACAGTACTCATAAGAGGTTCTTTATTATCGATACACCGTTGAAACATGTCATACGTGGAGTTCCACCGCGTACAAACGTCTTGAATTAACTTTAATTCCGGGTATCCCATTTGTTTTTGTACATTTTTAAGTTTTAAATTTGCTTTTGTACTTCGTTTAAAATATTCAACGATGTTTTTTACTTTTTTGTGAACGTTTTTTATTTCACCTAGTCCAGATTGTGCAATTAGATTTAATGTGTGCGCTAAACAGGGAATATGGCGCCAATTTTGATTTATGACGATTGCTGATGTTATATTTGCAGCATTGTCACTCACAGCAACTTTTACTTTTTCTGTTATATTCCAGTCTTTAAAACAATTATTTAAAAATAATGACAAATTTACAGCTGTGTGAGATTCCACCACGTTAAAACATCCAAGTAAAAATGTTTTTAAAACACACTCTTCTAGATCGATAAAATGTACAGTGACAGCAATAAAACTATCATTATTTATGGAAGTCCAGCCATCAGTTGTAAATGAAATATATTTGGCATTTAATAAATTATTTCTAACTTTTTCTCTTGTTTTCTCATACAACTGTGGTAAAATAGATTTCGAAACAGTTTTCCTCGATGGTAACTGATACCTAGGATTTAATAAATATATGAATTTTTTAAATTCAACATTTTCAACTAAACTGAAAGGTTGGAATTTTTTTGAAATCATAACTGTTCATCAATTGTTTTTTGTTTTGAAACAGAAAGTGGTTTATTGTTAATAAAATACGAATCTACACTTTTTTGTATTGGACGAGATTTATTTATGACATTAATTGCATTGATTGATATAGAAGGTTGGTTTTGATCATTATTTGTTTCGGGTGTATTTTGCTTACTTGGTTCATCAACATTTTGTTCAATCATTTCATTAATACGCGGATGTTTTCTACTTTCATATTAAATTATGTGTTTTCGTTTTAAGTGTTTACTTAAGTTTGTAGTTGATCCGCCTTTATAAGACACCGAATTTGAACAATACGAACATTTAGCCATTCCACTATTAATAACCGAATAATGATTCCATACATCGCTTTTTTTTCTGTCCATTATTATAATATTTACGAAAATATGAATAAAAATTAATAGGTCTAAACAATCTTAACAGTAAACACGCACGTCTGATATACGAGGCGTGTCCAGAAAGTAAGTGTACTAAGGCTCTCACGGCCACAGGGAATATTTTTTTACTATGTTGGCTACACTGCCGTAAAGATTTACTTCTAAACTTTAAAACAAGACCAGAACGAGTTCAGTACGTTGAAAACTGTGGTCGCACGAATTTTTCTTGTTAAACATGTCGATCGAGTCTGCCGCCAAGTGCGAAATCCGCGCCGTTATCCGTTATCTTGTTGCGAAGGAAAAATCTCCACATGAAATTTTTAATGAGGTACGAACCGTTTATGGTGAAGGCAATATGAATCGTACCAGTGTATACAAGTGGTGTAGGGAGTTTAAAAACGGCCGTACGAATGTACATGACAATCTGAGGAGCGGGAGACCGTCGATTTTGACTGACGACATTGTGAAAAAAGTCGAGTATGCGGTCCGTGACGATCGCAGATTGACTCTAGATGAACTTTCTGCAATGTTTCCACAACTGTCAAGGTCTCTGCTCCACGAAACAATTACAGAAACACTTGGATTTCATAAACTGTGCGCAAGATGGGTCCCAAAACAGCTTACTGAACAACACATGTTGAATCGAGTGCAAGCCTCCAGAGAGTTTTTGGAACGCTATGAACTGGACGGTGATAATTTTCTCAAGTCCATTGTTACTGGAGATGAAACTTGGATTGCACACTATACACCTGAAACCAAGAGACAGTCCGAACAGTGGCGTCACACCACTTCACCCTCAACCAAAAAGTTCAAAACCACCATTTCAGCCAAAAAAATCATGACATCAGTGTTTTGGGACCACAAAGGCATAATTTTGATTGAATATTTACCTCAGGGGGAGACCATAAACGCAGCAAGGTATTGTGAGACCCTAAAAAAATTGAGGAGAGCTATTCAAAATAAAAGGAGGGGTCTGTTAACGAGCGGAGTCTGCCTACTGCACGACAACGCTAGACTCCACACGGCCAATGTCACGAAGCAATTGTTGGACTCATTTGGATGTTTTGAATCACCCCCCGTATTCCCCCGACCTGGCGCCTTCAGATTACCATTTGTTCACTTCCCTAAAGAAACACATGGGTGGAAAAAAATTTTCAACTGATGAGGAAGTGAAGGAGATGGTCGACATGTGGACAAAGGAGGTGGCGGCAGAGTTCTACGAGGCAGGCATAAAAAAATTAATCTACCGTCTCACAACCTGCATTGAAAGAAATGGTGACTATGTAGAAAAATAGCACACAAATATATTAATGTAACCACGTTATTTTTTTTTTTTTTATAAATTTTTTTAAAGCCTACAAAAATTGAGTACACTTACTTTCTGGACATGCCTCGTATAGTGCCTACCACTGCACAGCAATACTGCATAATGCCTATGATTATTATACAGCTTACATAAAAATAATTCTACAACCGTGTATACAATAATCTAAAAATAATTTTACTTCAAATTTTATTTAAACTTCTTAATAAAAATAAAAACACGATAAAATTATTATCGTACTCGTATGATTTTGCATTATATCTATAATTATAGCATTCACTGTCCACCTCCACCACCACCCTCTTCCTACGATTATCAACAAATATCAACACAACTACACAACAACAGCAGCAGGTAAAGTAAATAGTAAACCGAGACGACATAGACGTATAATATATTATCGTGACAACTCGTTACTATTCGACCACCGTCGGTAATCGGTATTCGGTACCCGGACAGTGACGGTAAGGGACCATTTTGTAGTTGGAATCTTTGTACCGAATGTACCGATGGAACGAACGTGGAACGATATATGTACTCGTTACTACTCGTTCCACCAATGTAATCGTTACATTGTACCGAATACACTAGTAACTACCCACTACTAGTATGCATGTACATTAGGACTCACCGGCTCAGCGAACGGCATGCTATGCTTTTATTTGTTTGTCGTTCCGCGTTCAATGCGTTACGGTCCGTACAGTTTTATACTATTTGAATGTTTTGTGTGTCATTGTATTGTAATTATTTACTGACCATCATATTTTTAAAATGAGTAAGCTCACTCGCGCAGAGCTTATTGATTTATTGGATGGAAATATCTCTAACTAAGTGATATAGGAAGTGATACAATTAGTGTTGGAGAGATAGAAGAGCTATTGGCTAATTTTGATGAGGGTGAAAATTTTGAATGACTACAACAAAATTGAAAATTTAAATGACATCTCAGAAGTAGTTGTCCCCGTATAATTTAACATTGAAAAAAAATATGAAATGGCTATACAGAAACATTTTAGGCACTTTAAGGTAAATTTAAATGAAAACTAATAAATATGATTATAAATATTATTTAATAAGTAAAAAAATATATTTTCTTGTTTATGTACAATGCACTCCGCCCAGGGGCCACCACATACCTAAATCCGTCTCTGGTATCATTTAATAATTCATTTTCAATTGCGCAGTTATCGACTATGTCAAAAATTATTAAATTAAACTACGATTTATTAAACAATAGCACTTAGGAGTATAACAAATAGATAAAACCTATTCAGAGACTTACCAAATGTATATAGAAAATTTCATTAAAATCGGTTAAGCCGTTTTAGAGGAATATAGTAACAAACACTGTGACTCACTCTCCATGTTGATTCATTTTTTGGTGTTTGCCGAAGGCCCCATTTTAACGATTAATTATGTCATATGGACAATTTTATAGGCTAAAGCTTGCTATAGCTTTTTTCAATTCGAAAAAACATTCCGGAACTCAAAAAATCAATCATCAAAAAAATTAAAAAAAAAAAATTGAAAAGAAAAATGTAAAAAAAAAGGGTTTTTCCAAATTTTTTTTTTCGTAAAAACCCTTTCCTAGCAATTACGAACAATTAAAAAAAAAATTTGAGCTAAATCAGCCCAGCCGTTCTCAATTGATGAATTGTTATACATTTTTTTCTTCATTTTTATATATATATAGATTATCTATATGAGTTGTGAACTGAAAATTAAAATTTTATGTTTTACGTTTTCATTTGTTTACCATTGAGATTTTCTAAAATACGTGGTTTTATATCATTCTAAAAACGTTCCTACAATTTCTGAACTAAATAATATATATCTTTAAGTAAAAAATTGTTCAACAGATTTGTGAGAGTGAGCTAAATGGAATCGAATCAGGATCAGTTGTTGAAGTTGAAAATGAAAATGGATATTGGCCCGCCAGCGTACGCCCGTCTGAGGGTATATTAGTCAAGTATAACTATTCAAATTTATTTGTAAATTATTATTAACGTGAATAACAACCTATTTTAGTTTGCATTATTTTGGTGACGTACACGGTACGCACGAATTTTTGTTGGAATTGAATTCATCGCGTATACATCCATTAAACTGGGGAAACGAAAATAATAAAAAGCTTGTACCACCTAATAAATATTTACAAAAAAATCTAGAAGAAATCGAAAAAAAAATTAATAATTGTAAACACGGCGTATCCAACCATTTACTGCAAATGGTAACTACATTATTTTAAATAAATTCGTATTTTAAGAAAATAAAATACGGTTAATAATAAAATATGTAAAAATTATTTCAATTTTAATTGAATTACAACTATTCCAGAGAAGCGCTCCAATTTATAATGTATTTAAGACCAACATTTTGATCGAAGTTCAGGATAAAGAATACCCTTATCGTGTTTGGATTTCAATAGTATTACACATTTTTATTTTAATAATCATAAAATTAATTATAGCTATTCTGATAACTACAAATTTTAATTTATTAGAATGAACTAGACTTAAATATTAATTTTTATTCTTTTAGATACTTAAGAATGTTGGCGGACGATTGTTGATAAAAATGCTTGGAGAATCAAGTCCAGAAAAAAAACCATTTTGGTTATTTTACTTGAATGAACGAGTTTTTCCACTTGGATGGGCAGATCAAAAAGGTGAATATAATTGATATCATTAAGTTCTAAATGTTCAAAGGCAGAAAGTATTCATTAGTTTAGAGTTAGGTCAGTTGTATAATTTCGAGTAACCAATTGAATTGTATGTACAGACAGACAATTATTTCAATACGAATTTTTTCTTCGACTTATTAAAAAATAAAAATTATCAAAACTTATTAAGTTTTAATGATTATTTTATACATTATACTTTTATTAATCGTTCGAATTTAAATTTTAGGGCTTCCGTGGAGAGTTATGAATTCCAATGTCGACACTGAAGGTGGGATTGATTGTAATGTTGTAACGGACGTAATAAAAGTAATTGCATAATATAATGCGTAATATATATCTAGTAATAAGAATTTAATTGCCTTACATCAATAGCGTATATCGAAATATTTTCTTGAACATAATAGATAGTATCAGTTTTTGAGTACATCGATAAATAGTAATGTTAATGTAATAAAATAATGATACTTATGTTAGTTTTATCATTAGTCAAATCACTATTCGGTATCACTACTCGAATAAATTGAAACACCAGTTAGGTTTAAATTCAAAGGAAGTAATTAATGTTGTATTTGTGGTTAATAATTTCGTGGTTTCATAATACATACACTTATAATATTGAATTATTATTATTTTTTTTTTTTACAGCCCAAGGTCCCAGCATATCATAATTATAAAGTCGGAGAAATGTTGGAAGTGTTGAATCCTTTTTCGTTGATGGTATTCCACGTTGGCAAAATTATTAAGATCTACGATAACCGATATTTCAAAGTAGAACTAAATAATGAACGCGATGTGGATAAACGTATCACTTTTCTAGCTACCAAGGAAAACCCTTATTTATTTAATGCTGGTTGTTAACATTTAAACATTTATTATTAAATATTCTAAACGGGACTAATTTAACGTGCGGTCTATGATACAAAAAAATTTTTAACAGTTGATTGACCTGTAAGCTGCAATTAATATTTGATTTGGTCATTTCTAAGTTAATTATGTCGGATTTTTATTTACGCATTTGAGTTGAGAAAATTACATGATTCGCGCAATTTAAAACATATTCTTGCAATAAAACAATTATACTTAATGTGTTTCTGTAAGTTCTTAGGAAAAAGTGACTTTAAACTTACCAATATACGAGTATATACCACTAGTAGCAGATTTGTATGTACGTAAATCTCAATAAAAACATAAAATATATTCTCTAAAATAAATCGTTAAGTTTATGTTACTTATTCTAGTCACGTTTATATATTACATGGGACCATTAATTCATTAATTAAAGTTATATTAAATAAATCTAGATTTTACCCTAGAAGTTTAATATATAATGATTTTAATATTAAAATCTTACATTTTTTATATAAACTTCAAACTTTAATATACATGAATAAAATTTATTATTAAAGATTATCCACCATCGCACTTTTATAATACAATATTAAGAAATAATAATAATCTAAATAATCCGTTTAATAGCTCTAATTTTGGTAATCAAATTCTAATTATTAGATATTTTCTATTTGTATTTGTATTTTTATCTTAACCTTAATGAGCTTGAACTATACATAATATTCTATCAAAAATTATTTTCTCTTTTTTATTAATTTAATAATATGTCTCTAATCGTATTGCATGTTAGTTAATTTTTATGAGCTAATTATTAATAATAATTAAAACAGTTTTATACGATATAATATTTCAATTTATGTACCTCCACCCATTTGTTTTAAAGAATTGTATTGCTTAAAATATGAGTTTATAACTGAATATTTATAATTTAAAATATCTAAACCGTATAATTTATTGTTGAAGTAAAACATTATTATTATTATGTGTTGTTAATTACATTCTTCTTCTTTCATGTCGTTCAGATCTCGGTCAACCAAAAAGTAATGACTGCTGCCGCTTTGTCATTTGCCAGGTTTAAGTCATTTTTATTACAAGTTTTATTACAAATAGTTTTATTAGAGGGCATTATAGTAGATGGCCCATTATCTGTGTTTTACCACATTTGCAGTTGGTAGTGTCTTCTTCTAATATGTTCCATTTCTTAAGTGTAGTTTTGCATCGTCCAATTCCTGTTTTTAACCGATTCTTTTATTTCTCCCATTTCCTGTTTTTTTCCTTTAGGTAATTCTTCTTTTAATTCCCTTGAACTGTTTTGTTCTCTCTTTCCATCTGTTGATTCTTTCTTTTTCTGGTGAATTTTTTATTGGTTGGATCATACTAAGGAAACTTTTTCTAGATTTAAGTCGTGGTAGCAGTGGATTTTTTCCATAAAGTGGGTGTCGGGGGTTGTTTAGTTGTTTATGTCGTTCTATCTTTGATGCGATGTCTCTCCTGATATCTGGTGGGGCTATACCTGATAGTGCTTGTATTTCCTCAACCGGTGTTGGTTCAAGACATCCTGAAATTATTCTGCAGGTCTCGTTCAGTGCAATGTCGACCTTTTTCACGTGACATGATCTGGTCCATACAGGGGCAGCATATTCGGATGTTGAGTAGCATAATGTTAGTGCTGATGTTCTCACAGTGTTTGGGTCTGCTCCCCTCGATGTTCCTGTGAGCTTCCTAATCAGGTTGTTTCTCGCGTGTGTTTTTTGTCTTGCATTTCCACAGTGATGTTTGAAAGATAAAGTTCGATCTAGTGTGATGCCAAGGTATTTTGGGTATCCGGTATTTTCAATCTCGACTCTTTCCAATGTTTCTCTTATTGTTCGTTTTGCTTCTTTGTTTCTTAGATGAAAAGTGCATATTTAAGTTTTGTTAGGGTTTGGTTTTAATCAGTTATCTTTGTAATAATTTTACATTTCCTCTAGTGCATTGCTAAGTGTTATTTCTATATTTTCGAACGAGTGATGCTGAGCAGTAAACGCTAAATTGTCAGCGTATAGAAGCGTTGGGTTTCTAATGGGTTAGGTTGGTCTTTGGTATACACGTTGAACAGCAAAGGTGCTAATACACTATCTTTCTCTAGTCCATTTTTTTGAGTCCAGCAGCTTTTCTTTCCTTGTAGCTCCACAAAATACCTTCTGTTTCTAATCATTTCAGCGATAAAGGTCGTTAGATTGTAGTCACTTTTTATATCGTACATTTTTTTGAAAAGGATTCTATGGTTGATCGTGTCGTATGCTGAGGTCAGATCTTTAAAAACTGCGCCAGTCACTAGTTTCATCTCATATCCATTTTCAATGTTTTGCGTCAGTTTTAGTATTTGTCCAGTACATGACTTACCTCCTCTAAAGCCAGCTTGTTCATTTATAAGTGATTTGTCCACTATGTCGGTTATTCTGTTGAATATTAGTTATTCTAACAGCTTATATGTATAACATAAGAGGAAGATCGGATGGAAATTATTTGCCTCCATAGATTGCTTACCCGGTTTTATTATTGCTATTACTTGGCTTTTTCTTCATATTGCGTGTAATTTGATGTTCTTTATGCAGTTTTT
Source organism: Sipha flava (assembly GCF_003268045.1). Taxonomy (NCBI): domain Eukaryota; kingdom Metazoa; phylum Arthropoda; class Insecta; order Hemiptera; family Aphididae; genus Sipha; species Sipha flava. The sequence goes on along the minus strand of NW_020273557.1, from coordinate 46,076 downwards.
GTTCATTTCTGATAGCCATATTTTAGTTTGTTGTTCGAAATTCTTTATTTGCTCGGTTCTGATTTCATCAAGGCCTAGTGTCTTTTTTTTCTTTTATCTATGCCATTGCCACATCGAGCTCTTCTAAAGTGAATGGAGTTTGTAATATGTTGATTTCATTTGCTGGTTCTTTTATTATTTTTGGTTTCATTTTTTTTTAATGTCCGTATTTTTTTAATTTTCCATTTTTTAGGAGTTGGTGGGAAATTTCATTTGGTGTGACGTTTATATATGATTCTGTAACTTTTGGGTCATTTCCCAAATTTCTCTACATTCTCCATGCTTTTGAGCTATTTTTAGTCATGTTTATTTCGCTTATTAGTAATCTCCATTTTTCTCGTCTTGCTTCTGATAATTTTCCCGTCAAGAATTCTCCGGTGATGATTGTTTCTTCAGAAAAAGGATCATTGTTATATTGTCTAATGTAATCTTCTAGTAGTTCCTTACTTTCTTTTTCTATCCCCGGGATGTACTGCGTTCTGCAACCTTTTGGTATATTTTGTTTTTAAATGTTTTTTACTAGATTTGTGAATTAGCCGTAATTTTCAGATATTGGGATGATGTTGATTCCATTGTCCAGTTGTGTCTTAAAACTTTCCCAGTTAACTTTTTTGAAATTATAGCGTCTTATCATCGGTACATTTTCTGGGTGTATAATAGCATTTATTTGACATGTTATTGATTTGTGCTGGGGATTTGTTATTGGTTTTTCAACTTTCTTTTTGCACTATTTTTTGATATTACAACTCACAAAGATGATATCCAGGTAAACCCTCTTCTCCATCTGCCACTGTTGAACGATGATGAGAGCTTGGTATCGTGTATTAATGTTAAATCGTTTGCCTCTGCCTATTTTTTCTACTTCTTCACATCTTCATTTGTTTCGTTGTAGCCCCATACTATTATGACTATTAAAATCGCCAATTGTAATTTTTATTCTTTGGTTTTCGAAATTTGTTGGCTTTGTAAATTTAAATGGGACATTTGGTGGCTTATATATTGATGTGACGGTACAATTTGTGAGTTCTATTGTGTGAATTTCTATGTCATTGATTTCTGTGCGGCTTGTTGAGAGGATCTTTAAGTTATCTCTTACAAATATCAAACTCCCATATTTCTCATGTGGTCTCTCTATTATCAACTTCATATCCCTCTGATGGATGTTATTCTTGTCTCTGTGTGTTTCTTGCACGCATATCATGCATTATAACATCGCATGCGTTTTTTTTTCCATAAATCTTGTAAGATGTTGCTTTTAATGTTTGAAAATCCTTCAATGTTTATTGAATTCGTTATAAGAGCTGGTCTTGATAGGACCGTTTAAAATTCTTTGGCATAAATGACATTTGTATGGCAGTTATAGTCGGATATTATTTACTCAGGCTGAGATCCGTCCGGTGGTGGTAAGATTGGTTAGTCGGTTGGTAGATTACATGTTAAACTGGTTTCATTATCATGCCATTATATGTAAATTTAATTAAATGCTTTATATTTCAGGTTGGGCAAAAAAACATAATTTCCTTTTAAAACCCCCATTCCATATGGAAACATCAAACATATTTTGTTGGTCAGAATATGGCCCAATAGAAGAGAATTTAAAATTAGCTTTCATTGATACTACACTTAAAAAAGATATCGACCATAGTTATATTGATATGAAACTTGAAGCGGTTGATCCTGTTGAACCTAATTGTATTCGTATAGCAACTATAAAAGGTTTCGCTGATCACTGGATGTTTTTGTCTTTTGATCGTTCAACCAGGTAACGGAAAATTAAAAACATTTCTTTTAATTTTTTTTTTTAATTACTGTCTCATCGTTTTCATTGATTTAAGTACTCAAGAATTTCTTCACGTGCGTTCAGTTTATTCAGACGAAGTTTTTCCGGTCGGTTGGTGCGACAAACATAACTATCCCTTGACCACTCCAAAATGTCCTTATGTTGATTATGATTATAATGACAATTGTTATTACGCTTCAGACGTTGAAATCGATTTTAAGGCGCCGGACAAAGAATGTTTGATAAAATATCCCAATTATTTTAAAGGGGAATTTTTTTATCATTATAGCAAATGTTATCGTTTGAATAGTAATCAACAATCTAAAGAAAAATTAGAAATGTTCATAAAAAATTTTATTTCGAATCTTAATTGTAGTCGAAGTGCTCCAGTTGTTTCGTTTACAGTAAATGATAGAAAAAATTCACTTAAATTAGATATAAATGCACATCACATAATAGCAGCAGAAAAAGACATTATGAAACGGAAAAATAAAATATTCAAAAACAACACCAAAATACTAAATATGAGTGAACGCAATATGTGTGTTTACTTCAACAAAAGCTGTTATTCCGGGGTTTGTATAAAAAAGAAAAGAATTGCAAATTTACCACGACGTATTGGGCCTGGTCCTGTGCCTAAGGTTTTACAAGATGTGATTACTACGTTTGTTAGCTTAAATTACAATCCAATAATTGCACTGAAGAAAATCAAAAACATCCAAAAAGAATTATTTGATGGACCTGGAGGAGTCGAATTGTTTGTTACCACTCAGTGAGTATTGTTTTTTGTTAACCAATTGTGATTAAGGTTCAAAATAGTAGAAGTAGGAGAAGCCGTTAGAAATTCATTTTATTTCAGCGAAACACTAAAAAATTCTGATCATTCGGAAAATCTCTGTTTTCCTGAGTCCGTTATGATGGCTCAAAAATATTGTTCGTCTCTTTGCAATTTATTTGGTATATGCGAATATTTCATGACTACGAAAAACAAACAATGTTCTTATGGATGTAGTATAGAAGAAACTTCGAGTGAGTATAATAGCAATAAAGTAATAATGTAATATAATATAATAATGCAATTAATATTATTGTAATACTCGTATAATAATATTAATAATATTAACAAAATGCATGTAAATACAATATCATAAATTATTTATATTTATGCATATTTATTACCTACTTTACATGTATTTCATATTATAATCCATTGATAACCATCCAATAATTCTCTTGTAAACCGGTCAATTCGGTTGATCATTAGTAGGGTTCGGGACTTCTTGCATTTGCATGTTTTTTTGTAGTGGTCATAATCTATTCTAAGTGAGCTATACACTTGTTTTATGAAATAACAAAATTAAATACTAAGTTTGAATTTGCATACATTTGCATATTTCGTCATATTTTAAGAAAAGTACATATTTAAGCAACTTTTAGCATATTCGGGCATATTTCACATTTTTATATTTTTATAAACGTAAAATTGTCGGGAAAAATCATAATTAGATGATCGTAGTCTGTCATATCCATTGAACTATATGATAACTGGAATGCTTACTAGCCATATGAACAATGTAAATAAAACCGAGCGACCGTGATAAACAAAGATAACAAATATATTAGGTAATGTTTTCTCTCTCTTTGTATATTATTCTATTCAACAATTGAATGTAAATCAAAAATCTTATTAATTTAATCGGTTTTAATTTAATATTGTATTTTATAATTTGTTTAATACCTAATCAATTATATTTACGTACCTTAGGTTTCATATAATAAAATGGTTAACTATTGTAGTGCCTATAATTGCACAAATTTAAGTGATATTAATAAAGGATTAATTTTCCATAAGTTCGTACTTAAATTATTTTAGAATATAATACCTATTTATTATTTTCTATTAAGTTTTTTCATTGATTTTACTTAAAACTTCAATTCTTAGTTTTTTTAATTAAAATACCTAATTATATATTAATACTAATATTAATACTAATACATTATTATATAATATTAATACATTATTATATATTATACAAATTAAATTATTTTAAAATTGTAATTTTGTATTGATTTAAATATTAAAATAAATGTACGTGTGCACCTATGCAGACTGCTTTTATATTGAATAATAATCCAATATCTACCAACAGCAAACATAATTTTATCCTGTTAAATCTAAAAACCTTTATAAAAAATATATATTTATAGTGATGTTTAATATATTTAATATGAGGGAAACATCTATTCTCTCCAATATAAATGCCACTAACGAATGTCTGTAATTATTAATAATTTTTAGTTTTTTGGTTCAGAAAATTATTTCTATCACTGACACTACATACATTCATTAGTACTTGATACGTGGTAGTTTAAGCCTTCAAGCTTAAAATAATTACTTGATAACCAGTTTTGTTTTCAAACACATATTGCAACAGATTTACGGTTTTAAATACCTTAAAAATGTTGTTAAATCATTTTTAATTGAAAGCAAAACGATTTTTAAATATATTTTCCTATATAGCAGTACATGTTAAACAAAGAAGGAAACACCTACATACTCCTACAGGCTTATCTTCATATTATCATGAAACAAATATAAATTCAAACTTTCCAAAGTAATCAGTTATTAGCCGGGTATGAATTGTACAATGAAATGAAATCAGTACGTGTTCGTTTGTTAATCATATCATCACGCTTACATTCTTCTTATTAAATGTACCAATTTTTTTTTTTTTTTTTTACAATCAATTTGTATTTAAAAATGTCCAAAATAAATGGTAAAATTAATCAATATACATCGGAATTCGGAAAAAATATTTTTTCTACGGATGGAATTATTTTATTTTGTAAAGTATGTGAAACGTAGGTAGGTAGGTAGGTGTTGATTTATTGTCTTACAACATTTAAAAACAGAAAAACATAAATTAGGAGTGAAGCGCCAACAATATCGGATTAATAGTACCTCACAACAATCACAGCAGTTAGTATTTACTTCAATGCATTTAAAAAAAAGCATGTTTAACCATGACTTGTGCGAAGCATTGTTATCCGCCAATATCCCATTAAATTAATTAAGCAACTCTAGTTTCAGAAATTTTCTAACAAAATATACAGGAAAAGAAGTACCACGTTAGTCCACTCTGCGTAAAGGTTACGTTGATGAAGTTTATAAAAATACATTAAACAAAATTCGTAATTACGTTGATGGGAAAAAAATGTGGGTTAGTATTTATGAGACGACTGATGTAACCGGTAGATATGTTGCAAATGTTATTGTAGGTACATTGGAAGAAAATAATTACGGTAAACAATTTCTGTTACACGCAGAAGAAATGGAAAAAGCTAATCATACGATGATTTTTAAATTATTTGATAAATCAATGAATATTCTGTAGCCGGAAGGAGTAAGACACGATGATATGCTATTGTTTTTGTCCGACGCTGTACCTTATATGGTAAAGTCCGGAGATGCAATAAAAAATTTATATTCAAAAATTATTCATGTGACATGTTTGGCTCATGCCTTTCATAGAATGAATAATAATAAATAATAATAATAAAAACGTATAAATAACCCTAAAATCGATAAAATTATTGCAAATACAAAGAAAGTATTTCGTAAAGCTCCGTCTCGCATTCAAGTTTTTAAAAATATGGCTCCAACATTAACACTCCCACCGGAACCAATTTTAACGAGATGGGGTACATGGATTAAAGCTTCTCTCTATTATTGTGAACATTTTGAATTAATACAGTCAATTTTAAACTCTTTCGATGAAAATGATGCGGTCTCTATTAAAATGGCACAAAAATATATTGGACAAAAAACATTAAAAATCAATTAGTGTTTATTAAATCAAATTTTGTATTTTTGCCTAACACAATAACGAGTCTTGAAAAGCATGAATTATCACTTGCTAGCTCTATTTCATTAGTAGAGGATGCAAAGTTAAGACTAACCTAAATACACGGTGAACACGGAATGTCGATAAAAACAAAAATTGAAAATGTGTTAAAAAAAAAATAAAGGCTATCAATTGTTGATAAAAATTTCAAACATTTTGTCGGGGAATGAAGAAAATTTTTACGGATTACCTGAAGATATGAAGATTAACGATTTAATATATTTTAAGTACGCGCCGATCTTTTCCGTGGACGTTAAACGATCTCTCTCTATATACAAAAATATGCTGACCGATAATCGACGTGCATTCAAATTTGAGAACATAAGAAAATGTCTTACCACACAATGCAATAATTTTAACGGTAAAATTATGAAAAAACTTATTAAAAATAATAATACCTATATAAATATTTTTTTTGTTTTATGTTACAGATGAACATAAAGACGATACAGACGGAGATGAGTAACCTGTGTAAAATTTTTTTTTTTTATTGAATACCTACCTACCTTTTAAATTTTATATATATAATATACCTTATGCGTTTTTTAAAAACAAAATAAAAAATTAGGTGCATATTTTAAAGCATATTTTGTCGATTTTGACTGCATATTTCGATAATTTTAAGTGCAAGAAGTCCCGAACCCTAATCATTAGTTTTTAACCATTTGTCATTTATTTTTACAATAAAAATGACAAACAAATTATTATATTTTTTTTATGATTATAACGTCCTCACACTAAGAACATTACTTTAAAACATTTAAAAAAAAGCTTGGGGGGATTTGACCTACACAACCTCCTTGTATATGCAACTGCTTATGCTGCAAATTGCTTTACAGATAATTTTTTTTCTTTCGATTCAAAAAATATTTGTATTTTTTTCTTTATCCACATATCAATGGCATAAATTAAGTCAATATTCTATCACAACTGTAAGCAGTTTATCTACCACGCGATGGTCAGCAAGAGAAGACGCTTGCCACAGTTTAAAAAAAAACTGGAGTTCTATAAAACAAGTATTAGGAGAACTAATAGATGATGATGATGAAAAACTATTTGTACGGTCTGAAGCCAGAGATTTAACTAGACAAATAAACAAATTAAAAACAGCATACATGACTTTTTTTGTAGTGATATTTTACATATATTTAAACTAGTTTTCTATTACAATCTGTTGATATTGATATGAACACACTAGTTATTTTGTACAATTCATTATTTGAATATGTTCAAGCTTTACGATCAATATTTAATGATTATGAAAATTTTGCAAAAGTTATGTTTAAGAATGATGACATAGTTCCTGATTATGAACACAAAAATAGAAAACGTAAGAAACATAATGATGAATCTATTGAACCAGATGCTATTTTCAATGGAAACCAAAATTTCAAAATTAATACCATTTACATTATTTGTGATAATTTAATAGAAGAACTAAGAAAAACAAAAATTTCTTATGATGATATAATTTCTAAATACTTATTTTTCTTAAATATTAGTTAGTGAACAATAAACCTTAGAAGTCCGTGATTGTGCAAAAAAATTAAGAATAATATACAAGAATGATTGAAAAATTTAATAAAAGATATGAAGTTATAAATTAATTGAACATTTTTTTTTTTCAAGTTGAATTACTGAGTTTTATTTTATATTAATGTAACTATTAACTACTACAATTGTGTAATATCAATAAAGTAAAATATTTAGGTGATAAATTTTATTTTGCTCCTGGTGGCAATTTTTGCAAATACGGGTCTGTTTTTATTGAAAATTTGATTATTAATTCAAAATATAAAACATTGATATTTTCTAAAAACATTTAAAAAAAATAATTATAGAACTTGTTATTTAATTTAATTTAATATCATTTAATTTAAATTTATTTGTTAATTTCTATAGCTTCAGAATTAAATCTGGAACTTGGAACAGTACCGAAAATATTAACTAACAACAAACGAAAAACTGCACCTACGGATTTAGAATATTCTAATTACCTCCTGCAAAAGAGATTCATAAAAAAATATAAGGAAATAATTGAAGTTGGTGTGTTTCAATTTGTTAGTTAGGTCTATGAAAATTGTTGTTGGTTGAAAAATATTATATTTTATTTTTATACTACATTTTTATAGCTGGAAAAGAATTGGATTGGTCAAATGAACCTCTGGTTAAAAGATTTAAATATTATATGGGCTGTATAATTAATTACGAAGCAATTTCAGTAATGTTGGATCAAAATCTAAGCCCACACGAATCAGCCGTTGTAGTCGAAATTCAAAAGAAGAAAAATACCCTCAGAGTAATGGATGAAGTGAATATTTTTAGTAACACAAAAACAGAACTTACTAGTGTGAACAATGAAAATCGTTTAGTTTTTGACAATTGGTAAAGTGTTAAATACTGCTATAAATAAAATGCAGTATTTTGTTTATTATAATGAGAATGAACAATTTTTTTTCTAGGAAATCATTTTTTGAAAATTGCTATCGCAACGATTCCAGATTTAAAGATTATGAAATTGATATAGGTAACTTTCAAACGATCAATGTGACATCAAATCCAAAATATTGGTCTCCCAAGGACGTTTATGTGTATCTATTAAACGATCCGTGTTGCAAAAGTGTTGGAGATTTATTATTTAATGAGGTAATACAACACGACATAGTGGTCGGTACATAATTATCAATTACCTAACTGGTGTATTGAATTTGAACCGTTCGGATTATTGTAGGAAATTGACGGTAAAGCATTTATGCTACTGAACGAAGGAATACTGATGCAGAACTTTCAGTGTTCGATAAATTTAGCTATACGATTAATGTGTCATGTGGCCCAGGTTAATCATGTTTTTTTAAAAGAATATCATACACAAGACTAAAAGTAGGTATTTCGATTTCGATTTCGATTTTGTGGAAATTGTATTACGTTGTAGTATTTTTTAAAAACTAATTTTCCAAGTGTAAAGTACATTTTTTTTTTTTACAAAATAAGTACATTAAACGCACGTTTTTCATAATAAGTACCATTACTTACAATTTTCGGCTAAGTAAAGCCCAGCTCAGACTTGTTTATCGAATATTATAACAATTTTTTAATTAATATAATCAAATTTAAAGCCATATCACTTTACTTCCTTATTATGGTAACTCTATGGTTAGCGAATAAACGGGTATTCGTCTATTTGTTACAACTAATTTTAACTTTAAGATCGAAAATGATATACCGTATGGTACACAGTTTTATATAGGCACTACATACCATGTATAGGCCCGGGTCGAATACAATCAAGTTCCCTTAAATTTCATCTACGTTGCATGTAATGGTTAACAACATGGTTTTCTAAGTATTTATACTGTCCATTATTTAGTTTTTGTAACATATTTTTACGGTTTAACTTATACATAAGAAATTTGAAACTCATCATCATAATGAAAACTAATTTTATTAATTTTTTTTTTTTTTTTACAGGAAACACACTATTTGTACAAAACTGTTATTAAACATTTAATTTTAATTTTATTTTTTTGTGTACAAATTTAATTTTGCTCTTAATATTATTTTTGTTATTTTTGTTATTTTTGCATTCAACGGTTTATTTTTTTTTTTTATTATTTGATTTAAATATTTATGTCTTACTATTATTTATTATGATACCCAATTCAACGATGTTAATTAAAAATACATATGAATTATTTGTCGTTATATTTTAGTTATATTTATTCTGTGTACCTAGTTTTTATTTTAACGCTTAAATGTTAATCATACAAGTGACGGCTTTCCTTTTCGCCAATACTTTATTGTTATGCGTTCGCGTATCAGACTGAAGAGATAAAAATAATGCTTTTTTTTTAAGTAAAGTAAAATATTTAGAAAGGGAAAGAAATATTGAAATAGATGATAAAAAATGAAAACCATGGAACTTGCGTATCATTCACTTTGATTTGGATTCGAAATAATCCAGCATAGTTTGGGAACGTTAAAAAATTATGCGATTGAAATGCCATGGGACAGTGATTTACGATATCTACGAATATTGATTGTCGCTAACTGAAATTCGATAAACTATTCAATAACTGCAAACGGCTCTGTAATTATAGACGCGTTGGCAGAAAAATTGTTCCCGTGTAAACCTGATAATACTATTATACATCCTGGGCAAGATGAATCCTACACAACTCCAGACGACGATTGCGCACCAAGATTTGCGTGGTGTGTTCTCATACGGACGCGATATCCTGTTTAGAATTTGAGACGAGTCGCGGTTTGACTAACCGATACGAGTGCGTCAAAGTATTGTGTGTGTGTGTGTGTGTAACCTACTCGCCCTCAAAGGCGTATTTTAGGGAGGGTAAAGGGGCGATCGCCCTCCCTGAATTCAACAACTTTAATTGATATGTGATATTTCAAAAAATATTGGTATGGTAATAGTAATTATATTTGTTCCTTATTTTCCCACCTACAGTCATTTAACCTTGACCATTGTAAGTTTTCGAAAAAAAAGTATATAAATATAGACAATTTTCTTTTCGATTCCCCTAAATTAAGGTTCAGGGATCCGTCTGCACATTCGTACGGTGTCATATAAGTGGGAGAGAAGACCGAAGTTAACAGCTACACCTGAATGGAGAAGAACTGGGAGTGTATGCCTGCGCGTGGACCCGACATGTTGTGATAATTTTTGTTGTAATATTTATATAGGTATTTTTATGTACTGTCTACATACACTGTATTTGTGTTATAATAAAAGAGTGTTTTCAATTTAAATTAAATTAGTATTTTTATTTTATCCTTTAGAACGGCGTTTCCCAAACTTTTTTTCTGCTAGGCCCCTTAGAGATAATAAAAATGATTGCGGACCCCTAGTACAAATAAAAATTAAAAAACATTAATAAATAATAATAATTTGTATATTTTAAATTTTCATTTGCGGACCCCCTCCGGTATACGTGCGGACCACAGTTTGAAAAACGCTGCTTTAAAATATTAACATCAATTGTATTATTGAAAACTTTTTTTTAAAAAAAAATATAGTATGAATATAATATTTAACAATGATGAACTTTTAAATATTTTGAGTGAAAACAGCTACAAAAGATCAATTAGTAACACGAAAATAACTGAAATTTTCCTATACATAGCTGGATCAATTGGAAAATCTCGAGATCTTAGATCTATTTATGTATAAAACGCAAAATTTATTTGAACGTCATTGATCTAAAAATCCTAATGCATAATGTAAAGGGCAAAATGTCTAATGATGCAAAACAATTACAATACGTCTAAAAATAAATATGCACTGAAATACAGGCATGTTTACAATAAACACCTAGGGCCGGCTCATAGTATAGACGAGTTAGGCACCTGTCTAGAGCGGGACTTTAGTAAGTGAGGCATTTTCAAAATTGACTCCAACACATTTTTAGTTCTATTAGTGTTTTATAAGAAAAATATTTAAATTAATTCATTTGTGAAAATCACTTACCTATATAATAATATAATATTGTCTAAAGTTATTATATTACTTTATATTACGGCCTATACTGGGCGTTTTCAATTATCTAAAAAATATAAATAACCACATATCCAATATTCACGGTAGCGATGGATTTTGAGTAATAATAATAGAAATTATATTTAAGTCTATTTACATATAATTTTATCCATAAAATAAAAAATTAAAATTTTTTTTAAGTATATATGTCACATAAAAAATAGGGGGAGGAGCTAAGTTAAAATAAAAGCTAATTTTTTTTTTAGGGGCGGCAAAATTTGATTTTGCCTAGTGTACTATTTTTGCTTGGGCTGGCTCTGAACACCACAAACTCATGACAATGGACTCGTTAGATTGAACTTAATCTTAATGAATTAATGCATTGTTGTATTGTACAAATACTACAGATAATTGTAAATTTCAACACAAAACGACTGTTTTTCCTAGGTCTTTAAACAGTATTAAAATAATAACAGTACTCTGGAAAAGCTAATTCAGACTATGCCAATAATTTAGTCAAGTAGCGAGTATTTTAATAACTAATCATGTACGAACAGATCGATTTAGTCGAGTAGTTTAGTAAAGTAATTTAGTTTAGTAAATCCATTCTATTCTATTTTTTTGGTCGAGTAGCATTCCATTCTTTCTCGACTAATAACTAAATAAACTAGCTTTGGGTCTGAACTAGTGATGGGCACAATCAGTGATGTATTAGAAGGTATACGGGGGTATATGGCCAAGAGCGCCCATATGGGGGAGCAAGGGAGAGATATGTCCTCCCTGGAAAATGTCAAAAATCTTGGAAAATTGTTAACTATGATCAGAATATATTTATTTAAATAGAATTTAAAAATTTAATTTAATTTAATATATGAAAATCTATAATTTGTTTATGAAAAATCTATTTATTTAGTTTGAAAAATCAGGTTATTAGCTATAAATAGCAATACACTTTTTCGTTTCTATTATATGGATGGTTATCAATTCTTTAAATATTGTGTATTTCCAAAAATACGGTATGTATAAGTACGTATGTGTGTATACCACCATAATATTTGTATAATATTTGTAAATTAATATTTTAATAAATATAACTAATGATTTAAGTGTCCAATTTATATTATTAATTAAATAAAAATTTGAATAAATTACTTTTATGGTAAATTGGTTAAATACTTATTATTATATAGTCTTCCAGTTTGATATATATAATGTAATAGTATAATGTAAAATTGTAAACCCCTTTCTATATCGTGGGTCATTCCTATTTATGAATAGATTGATAAATTATTATGTTGTCCCCCCTTGAGAATTTTTCTATGACACTCTTGGATACGGCGTATACCCAATATGCTATTTGTATTCATGGCGTATAGCTTATGTGAAATTTATGATTCGCGGGTATACGGCTGTATCTATCGTATAGCTAGAAATTCGACAAATATAAATAATAAAACTTGTAGTTATATTAGAGTGACCATAAAGAAAATTCTTCATACTATGAAAATAAAAAAACGGGACAGCTGTTACTTCCCCCCCCCCAAAAAAAAAAAACCTCATCCATATACATTCACACATAAGCACATAAATCTCGAGGGTTAAGTCCAAATCTCTATCATATCATAAACAATTTTCTTTTTACTTTATCCTTTTTTAGTAAAATAACCCAAATAATTCTGTTATCTGTTATTTATAACTTTGGTTTCACATATTAAATATACGAGTAAAACTGTTTTAAATTTTTTTCATACATATATATTTTATTTACAATCATTATTACATTAAATAATAAATAATATGGAATTAACGGGATTAAAACGGGACAATTTTCTAAAAATAGGATAAAAAGCTTCCCATTCGAAGTTTGTTGGGACAATGGGACGTGATCAGGGCCGTCCCAAGGTTTTTCGGGGCAAGGGGAAAATTAATTTTATGGCCCTTCGACCATAATAATAAGATATGATAAACAAAATACTCACTGAAAATAACAACATTTTTATAAACGTATTTTTCCAAACCTTAACCAATCAAGCTTTTTTAAATTGATGTATTGCATCACATACTTACTACTTACATAACACAAATATGTAACTAACTGCACCGGTGGAGGAAATTGTTTTGACTGCGCGACTGGTCATGCTCTTACGCGCACATTGTATGACTGTATAAGTAGGTATTAAATTATAATATTATGTGAATGACGCAAAGAAGATAATCTTTGTCTCAATAATAAGGGTGGTCAACGACAATTCGTTATTATTATTTATTATACATCAAGATTTTTTGAGGGCCCCCTAAAAGTATTACAACAATGGGCCTGGGGCAAAATGGTCTCGTTGCCTCCCCCCCCCTCTGAACAGCCCTGGACGTAAAAAAAGGGACAATCCCGTTTTAAACGGGACGTCTGGTCACTCTAGGTTATATGTAAGGCCCGGATTAAAATGCACTTAAAACCATACAAATATACGAAAATAGCGAAAAATGAACTTAAAAATGAAAAAATGACATTTTTTTTTCGGGCATTATTTAACACACTATTAAATACATTAAAATCACATTCAAACGTAATACGAGCAACGCCTGCGAGGTAATACGAACTAGGGATGTGTCGTTCTTGAACGACTTCTTCGTCGTCAACGTTCTTCATCGAGAACGATTAATTAATTTTGAACTATCATCGTTATGAACAGTGCAACCATGCAACCATACCACTACAATATTTATGATGGTTAATTTTTATTTATTAAGAGTGCAGTACTGATCACGATTTAAGATATTACTATCTTAAATCGTGGTACTGATTCAGTGATTCGCGCGGATTTTGAATTGAATATTAATATATTTATTATTTATATATATTGATATACCAATTTTTATTATTATTGTAATATTATTTGTTTATATTAATGTAATGTATAAAAATAACTAAAAAATAAAAGACATAAATATTTTTAACATTGTTATTTATATTTGTTTCATTTATATATAAAATTAATACACCTTATTTTGATAAAACACAGATTATATTGGTTGGTCCCGTAATATTTACTAATATTATCAATTAAAATATGATAAAATGCATAAAATAATATAATTTTGAGTATGTGAGGGAGTGGGTGGATGGGTAAAATTATTTCTTGCTACACTTAAAAAATATATCTTGGGCGCCATTGTATATAACTATACACTGATTTTTGTATGAATAGGATCTATAAATATCATAGAATTTTTCCTGTTGTTCTTTTTGTTTATTTTTCATATTAAACATTACATTTCTAATTTGCCATTTGCTACATCTGTTCCGTGTGAGAGACTTTAGTAAGGCTGGAATGACATTAACTGAACAAAGAAACCGAATTAAACTAAGTAAAACATCTCAAATATTTTTTTTAAACCAAAATCTATAGTTTGCAATATATATTATTTATTAAATTATATATATATATATATATATATATTATCTACCTATTATAGTGTTACTTAACAGGTAAAAATTAACAAGGAGTTAATAGCATAGAATATTAGAATTATTAGTAATTACCAATAGATTAGGTAAGATAAGATAAGATCTTTCAGTTATAAATTATAATATAGGTAATCATTATTATTTATTATACTTAAATATTTATACATAATGGTAAATATATACTATTTATATTTAATATATTATGTTATATTTTATAAACTATATATAATATATATGCTATATGCTTGTATTTTTGTATAGGTAAGCCATACAAGTTTATATTTATATAAATTATTATTTTTTTCGTATAAACAAAAAAAGTAGCTAACTTATAAATTTAATATTTTCTAGATACCTACCTAACATAAAGATCCAAAAGTATTGTGCAAATAACGAATATTACGAAACTTAAGAAACCCAGGGAAATTGTAACTACTACTATTAGTTAAATTAAGAACTTCGACTTTCGAGATATACATTCAGTGCTAGAGGTGGGAAGTTTGGATTACTCTCATGATTCGGTTCATTCGAATCAGTTCAGTAAATTGAACCGGATAAAGACTGGTTCGTCAAATCGGATCATATTACATGACGAAATTATGTAATAACGAAAGTACGACTACTACGAGAAACAAGACGTGTGACTCGTGACTTGTGAGTCCGATGACGGCCGGGTCCGGTTCACGGATGATCCGAAATCCGAATTGAAAAACGAACGGTTTCAGTGAATTCAACTTACAAAAAAAAGAATCGGACGAACGTTGACCCGTTCGTTCGCGAACGACACACCTCTAATTCAGTCAATCCGTGTATCGTTCAGTGAACGATGAACGAACGAACTACTATACCTAACTGAACGAAACTTCAAGTTCCCAATTTCCCATTCCCAATTAAACAGAACTACGAGATATACATTACATAAGCCATGTATCGTTCAGTGAACTAGTTCAATTAAGTGAACGATGAACGAACGAACTAGTTCACTCAACTGAACGAAACTTCCCATCCCTAATACGAACTAAAGCTGATTATTAGTTATTCGACCAAATACTGACGACGTTCTATATCCAATAATAAATTGAATCGAAAATTAAAGATTGACAATGTGTATGGAAAAACCCAATAAACCTACTTAAATGTCAAGAAAATAATTTGTCTTTTGATTTTATTTTGAATAGGCTAAATTTGTGTAATATATCGAACAAATATGCATTAAAAACCAACAAAATCACCCAATAATAATAAAAATGCTCTAAAAATGAAAAAACGTCGAAATATGCAAAAAAAATGCAAAATAAAATTTGTAGTTTTGAAAACCTCATTACATGAAACGAATTATGTTCTTAGATAGCATTCTGTATGATCAACCAAAAAAATATGCACTTTGCATTAAAATCCGGGCCCTAGTTATATGTACTCATATGACATGATTCGGTATTGGATATATTATTATTTTCATTTTTTAATGAAAAATTCAAATTTGTTACCATTTAACATCTAGTTTTTGTTATCAAACAGTCATAATAAAGGATGTGTAGTTCATGAGCGAGTTTTTTTGATTCCTACCAAATGATAGTTACTACATAAAATAATGCGTATACCCATTATTTTAGCAATACATCACTGGGCATAATCGAAATATTAGTATTTTTGTAATCGAGAGATGTCTCGAAATATTAATAATCGAGGTACGTAATTAGTGATAGGCATAATCGAATGATTTCAAAAAATCGAAATATTAGTAATCGAGACATTTTTATAATCACGAGATGTCTCGAAATAATACCTCTTCCTAAATAGCCGTTTAAATAAATCCTATTGCTTTATTCAAATTTTTTTTTTTTGTAAACTATTCATTTTGACAATCACTTTTTGCAGCACCAAAACGACTACTAATGTACTAAAACAGTTTTAAACCCTAGTTGTGTCTGAACACTTTGCAGTTACTAAAACCGTCTAGTAGTTAGTAAATCACTTACCACTCAACTCAATCATTGGCATAGTCTGAACTAGCCTTAAGTATAAAATATTTTAATAAATAAAAAAATATGACAGTTAGAAAATTTTATTATATTAAGAAAGAAATTGATTTGAAAAAAAAATGAGTTAACAATTTATACAATCTACACCAGAGGTTCCCAAACTGTGGGTCGCGATTATATTTTTAGTGGATTGCGTTATATTTTTCATTTGTTTCTATTACTTATGGTTGATGTATAATTATTTAGTTAGTTTTATTATTAACTGTTATCTGCGATTGTGACAATTACAAATTTACTGCAACCAATAGACATAATAATATTTCTTTATATACTTATGCTCGACTGTGTCAACACAACGCAATCGGATTAATGATTATTGAAAATATAGCAATATATTTGAAACAAATTAGTATCTGTATGACGTTCAAATAAATTAATTATTTTCAGTAACAAACGGTACATTGAATACGATACATGCTGAAGTTTACAACGATATAGTTTAAATCTTACTATTTTTAAAATAACCAAGAAATTCGTTTTTTTTTTGTGCTTTTGTACAATTACTATGGACAAATGGTTAAATAAAAAGTCAATGACTCAAAGTTCTACGAAAACTGAAGAAACAGAGATAATATCTGAGTCAGCGGTTAAAAGAAAATTAATTGATGATGAGCTTACAAGTTCTTTTCAATCAATATAAAAAAGTGAATATCAATGCAGTTATGAAAAATAGGAAAAAATTTATATACTTACTATTAAATTTATATACTTACTAATTAAATTACATAGTATAAACTTTTTTTTATAAATATAAAACTTTTCTTCAAAAATTAAAATAATTTCTAAAATGGGTTGTAGATAAGAAGTACAAGTTTGGGAACTTTTGATCTATTCCATTTTGTTTACATTATTATAATTGAATAAAAGTAAAAAAAATTAAACACTACCACATTTTATTCAAAAAGAAAATAATTATAACAGATATACAAGTTTTTAATGGTATAAATCATTTTTATTAAGTATGTACAATGTGTATAACCTAAAATGTATACTTATAAAAAAATTGGAAATCTTAATTCATATTTACTTAGTATTATTTTTTAAATTAAATTATGTCTTTATTTTTGAATCCACAAATTAATAGAAAAAATGTTGGAAGATAAATCAGTCAAAATGTAACATATTTATAAGAAACTTTATGGTTGATAATTTACAAATAATGTATTATGCATTTTGGTTAAACATTAAATTTAAAAATCAATACATCTGAGTAAAAAAATAATAAGGGTACAAATAAACAAATATTTTAAATACATTTTAATTGAAATCTATCAATAGTTATAAATAAAATGGAGAAATAAAAAAAAAATTAGTTTTCATGATAATCATCAATTTTGAACGGTTGTGCATATCCAAATAAATATTTCAAACAGTAATAAATTATACGAATAGCATAGAAGAGACCAATCCAAAACCTGCAGTTATTAAAGAACAGAATCAATGTCAACAAAAATAAAATCCAAGTGACGTTGAAGTATGACGCAATCCAGCGAAAACTTATTGTAGGTGGAAGAATCTTGGGTGTTCTTACACGTCTTCCAGAACCATCATTTCTAGGTTCATAGGAAAATATTTTCATTGGTTCTCTTAATAATGCTTGGCGAATAACTCCAGCGAGAAGATTATTTTTTGAAGATAACTGTTGTATGTGTGAATTCAGCTGAATAACAATAAATAAAAAAATTAAATAATAACTAAAAAGGTGTGTATAAATAAGTGTATGTTCTTACATAACATTCAACAGTATTCCTTAAGAATTTACTTAACTCTACGAGGAAATAATTTTCATAAGATAAAGCTTCAAGATAATCTGGATCAATCTCCCATTCTTTTGCTACATTTGATGATCTAAGAGATGAATTCAATGTATTCTAAAAAAGGAATGTTCAAATTAACAAAATTACAAATAAAATAAATAATGTTATAATAACTACTATAAAAAATTGTAAAATATCTTATTTGAAAAAAAATATCCAGACTTGATATTTTTTTATATTGATTCAATGTAGCGTATTATTTATATAATTATATTATACTTTATAAATTGACTTGTAAAAAGTTTTTATTTTTAAGCTTATACTCAGTATTAGTTTGTATCAAATAGTATCACATAATAATGAAGTTAAAGTTAGGATTCTATAAATTTGATTTGAATAAAAAAAACCACAAAAGAAAATGTTATGCTAGGATTTTTAAATAAATTACATTATCTAACAACAGAATAATTTAATTTGGACAATAAATTAATATTATAATGGAATAAATTATTTATTTTTTTATAGTTAGAATATAAAATGAGTTGAACTAAAGAAATTCAAAAATTAAAATTAATTTGAATTGATACCAACTTTAATAAGATTTATATTTACTATTCATATACTAATAATTTATCAAATTGTAATGATAGAAAAATAAAAACTTAAAATACATTTTTGGTGCCAGTTTAATCTACCAATACATAGTTTTTTATAATAAAGTATTGTAAGTAGAACATATGATATATGTTGTAAGTTCTATTATAAATCAAACTGATATAAAAATCCTTCTTTCAAAAGAAACAAAAACATACAATAATGTGGTTATTACTACCTTAATAAGATGAAGATATCTGAAATAAATATGGAAATCAAAAACATGGTATATATTAACAGTTAGTACTGAGTGTTCGGTTTTATTTGTATTATCAATTATAGATAAAGAGATAGATATCAGTACAATGATTCATAACAAGCAAACTTAATATACTCTAAAGCAGCGGTTCCCAACCTGTGGTACGAGAAATTTTTTATATTTATTATTATTACCATTCGATATTATCTGTTTTATTTGATATTAGTTAATTTAATAAATGTCTATGACAAAGGAACAAAATGAACATAGAAGACAACTCAAGACCTGCAGTTACCAACATGGAGCCCAATATTAACATCATAATTTATTCAATACAACATACACTATCTCATTAAATTATTCATTTATATTCATTATAATTAATTATAACTGTAAATATTATACGTTATGATGCTATTTGTGCATTAAATGCTTTTTTATTTATATAGTTTAAATTCTTCTTTTCCCTCACCTTTCTTGCCTTTCGAATATAGTCTAATTAATTACTTAAAATTAGTTATAAATAAGTTTCATACATATAAAACAGTATCATTTTATTTGTAAATAATTATCAAACATTTACTTAAGAAAAAAAAAAAAAAGGTCAAGTGATATATAAACATTTTTCAAAATATGCAAGTGGTTACACAGATATGAAAAAGTTGGGAACTGCTGCTCTAAAGATCATGGATTTATTCACCAATTTGTGAATCATAGTAAAAATATTAGTCTAAATATTTTATTTTACAAATAAAATACACATAATAAACATTATTCTTAAAACTGTAATATTCTTATCTATTAATACATTTAAACTTACACTTTTAAAAGTCTTAACCATGTTAGAACGATTGAACAACGAATGGCTATTATTGAAGATGCTTGAATTACTAATCCCACTAATACCAGAAACAGACCATGCGGATAAATTGCCCATCATTGGATCAGAGGTTACATTAGTATTCTTAAAAATTTTAAAATATTAAAATAATTATATTTTATAATTTATTATATATAATTATATTTATTAAAATTATAATTTTTAGATAACTCTAAGATAATTATATATATATGAGTATATTAACTTACAATAATTTGCTCCATCAATGTTAATGAAGAGTTAAGGTGTTTTTGAATATCTTCCCATTCAGAAAGAGTATAGTCTGAAATATTATTCTTTTTAGGTGACAGTATGAGTTCTAACATGGATGAATTATTCCTGTTTTTTTTGTCTTCTTGAAAACGGTTCAGTTCCGTAGTAACATGATCCAAAGATTTATGTAATTTTAAACAAAATAATTTGTACTAAAATACAAATAAAATAAAACAGTACATATTACTAATAAAACTAACAGGGAAAATAGAATAATTCTATTAATTATTAATATCAGATATTCAGGTGGAATCACAGATATATATACTAACAAAATAGCCAATGAAAACAAAATAGTGTGTGAGTATCCTTCATATGCTGACATGGTAATGTTTACAATTAATACCTGATAAGCAAGCAAGGAGGGGCAAGGGAAGCTTGGTTAAGGGGTCAATCTTTACCCCAAAAATATATTTTTTTCAACGTGTTCAAAACAATTTAAAAAAAAAAAAATTTTACTTATAACTAGGGTTCAGGACTTCTTGCACTTAAAATTATCGAAATATGCAGTCAAAATCATCAAAATATGCTTTAAAATATGCATCTAATTTTTTATTTTGTTTTTAAAAAACGTATAAGATATATTATAAATATAAAAATATAAAAAGTAGGTAGGTACTTAATAAAAAAAAAATTTTACACAGGTTACTCATCTCCATCTATATCGTCTTCAAGTTCATCTGTAACATGTTTCATGATAATATGAAGATAAGCCTGTAGGAGTATAAGATTCATTAGGTTTTACCACAACTACAAAATTGTCGATAAAAAGGTTGATTATTAAGTGATAAAGAGACTATCATCGCAAACAGACGTTTGTGTTAGATATGACAGACTACGACCATACAATTATGATTTTTCCCAACAATTTTACGTTTATAAAAATATAAAAATGTGAAATATGCCCAAATATGCTAAAAGTTGCTCAAATATGTGCTTTTCTTAAAATATGACGAAATATGCAAAAGTACGCAAATTCAAACTTAGTATTTAATTTTGTTATTTCATAAAACAAGTGTATAGCTCACTTAGAATAGACTACGACCACTACAAAAAAACATGCAAATGCAAGAAGTCCCGAACCCTACTTATAACTCTAGTTACCTATAAAGTGTGTTCTTTATTTATATAATATTGTGTATAATACCTAAATTATTACATTAATTTATTTGTCTTATGTATTTTTTTTTTTTTTGTATAATATAAACTTATACAATAAATAATAACATACAGTCTTTAATATGTAGTGATATAATTATTTTTAAGTTGAAAGGAGACCCACTGAGTATATAGTATCCCAGGATCCAATTGATCGATAATCCGGGCTTGCTGATAAGGAACAATAATAACTTTGATAAATTAAATAATTTTACTATAGCATCAACTATCAAGTAGTGTATGTACTAATGTTATTTTTTTTTACGTAATTAGGTGGATGGAATAGAAATTAAATTTTAAATAAATAAAGAACATTTTTATTTTATTTTAACATTTTATACACCTGTATAGTAATTGATTTCCAATTATAGCATAGTGATTCAAAAAATTTATATATTTTTCAGACTTACCACAATGAAATAATTTTTATTATCGATATTAAAATAAGTTACTTATAGATAAATTTACAATAGCTATAGTTATTAAATATTAGAATATTTAGAAAATAAACAAAACTATTTTAATAACAGTTATATTTACTTCTTGTGTACGTTCCTCAGAAAACATAAGTTCATACTTAAATAATGGGCCTTCTGCCTCTATAAAACATTCAGACATTAGTAAATTCCATTTTTTGTGCGATTGGTGGTTACTTATATACATATGTTCTATATCAAGAATTATTTTTATTAGATACGGATGGGTAAACACCTAAAACAGAATATTATATATATACTAAACATATAAGCAACGTTATGTATCAATTATACTGCAGTTTAATAATTTACTTTAAGCAATCGAAAAACCATTACGGAATATCTTGGTGAACAAATGTCAATGCAAGTGAATCGTTTAATAGCAAAATAAAAAAGCTTAGTATAACATAGCAGATTTCTAGTAATAAATACTCTCCATTTATCGTTCATCTCATTTTCTGTGATGGAATATTGTCTAGATAAAAAAAAAAAAAAAGGATTTGGGAGCATATCTATAAATATGTATAAAATTAAAAGTTAATACTGATTAGACAAATTATCATATCGCCAAGGTTGAATAAAACAAAGCCAATTTTCAAGTAATAAGCGAAATGAAAAATCTTGAGGCCAACAATCCATATAATATGATAAATACTGATATATTTTTATACTATGTCGAGCCAATAATATTCTAAAAACATATTTAATGAAACATCATAAAATATAAATAATAATTAAAAAGATAATCTTACGATTTCAAGTTGTCCTGAGGTTGATGTTTAGCTAAATTTGAATATATATGCAAGTGTTTTATAAAACATCTTATTAGTTTAGTTAAATTGATAGATGGTACCTAAAATACAGAAACAAAATTGTAAAAAAAATGTTCATATTAAAATGGTTAGGTATTTGTAACTATTCTTCTTTATTTATAGTAAAATAGAAACAATTAAAACTGAAATAAATTTTTCATATTAAATTAGCAAACATTTATAGTTAATATATATTAACTATTAATTATGTTGTAAGCATTGATTGTAGATAGTTAAAACCCATATCTTTAATAACTTTTATAAATGTTAATTTATTATAAAAATAACTTATTTAATTATTTTTAAATTATAATAACATTTATACAATGCAATATTAAAAAAAAAAAAAAAAAAAAATGAAGAAAATAGTATCTAATACTGTATTATTGTTTAGATTATTAAAATAAATGTTTCTGACATACATAATACAATATTAAATTCTAAATAGATAATATATTTTAACTAAAAAGCAAAATATTGAGTAAAATACAAATACTTACAGAAGATATATTACAACTTAACCAGATATCAGCAAAATAAAATGAAACAAGCTCACTACGCCATGTTGCTTCTGACGTTAACACCCAAGATGAACTTACAGCCTTATCATTTGATAAATCATTATAAGCTACATCTTTTTTTATAAAGTTTAGAAGTTTGCTATAATAAAATACATTTTATTATTAAAAATACAATTATTTTGGATTGAATAACTTTTATGATAATTTAAGTTAATTATATCAACATTTAAAAAAAAAAAAAAAAAGTTACCAAAGAAAAAAACATTATTATACAATATCACAATAAGTATATTTTTACATACCTTGTTCTTGTATATTGTTTTTGATTCGGAACTGATGAAAGAACATTGAATGTTAGTTGAGGTTGAATCATTGATGCAAAATTTTGTAAAGGCAAAAAATAACCAAAATAATCTAAGCATAATGATTTGTATACTGATGTTTCATGTAAATCAACATGATAATTTGAAAAGTCGTCCACAGCTAACTTTAGTCCATATAATGCAAAATTAAACATGTAATATTCAAATGAATCTAATATTGTAAGGTTAAAGAACAATTTAACAATATAAATAGTATTGCTATTTATAATAAACAAATAATTTTATAGTTAATAATCCAACACAAAAATTTCCATATAACATAAATCTCCTAAAAACAAATGTTTTATGGTTGTGGGTTTGTAGCATAATACAATGACAACAAGCATAATATAAATTGATAATATATCAAATATATTTATACTTTTCTTATTTTCTTTTTTTTAAAGGATACTCAAGCTTAAACCAATTGGCAAATTGGAATCCAAATTAAACAAAAGTCGTGAACCATAATAAGATTGTCCATATGATCTCTCCAATTTTTGTTGAAGCTCAATCTAAAATTCATTTTTCCAAATATATCATTATTATTAATTCTTATTAATTTAATAAATGAGATAACTTACTGGTAGGTCAGAAAAATAAATAGTGAATTTGATCAAACTGTTGGAAAGTAATTTGTAGCATAATTTAAAAATATTTCCACTGCTACATAAAAAGTTAAATACAATATTTTGCTCTCTAGAAATGTACTTTTGGTCATCAAATTTCTGTATTAATAGAAACATAAATAAAATCTTTATTATGAATCATTAACTTTATTAATTTAATAAGAAACATTTATATTATTTAAACTTGAAAAATTAATTTTTTCATTTAATGATAAGTCTTATAAAATAAACTTAATATTATACCTATTAAATTATTAATATTCATATAATGAGATTATACCCATTATATATAAATTGCATTAACAAACAAGTGTTTCTATTTAAAGTAGCATTAGTTGTTAAAGTAATAAAATTTTCAAATTTGAACAATGCTCGTCATATTAAATAATGTAACATAAAATATATGTGTGTATGCGATAAAACTTAGATAAATATTAATAATTGTTGTAAACATATTTTACTTTCTTTTAACGTAATAATGCATGGCTTTTCATAGACCAAAATGTTTAAAATTTTGTAACAATACTTATAAAACTTACAGTTGATTAATAAAAAAATAAAGTATTCACTTTATGTAACCTATATTTTATTTTGTAAAAAAGACTGATACACAATTGTTGTGTTAACGCGTTGAAGGAATAATTTTCAGAAAATTTTATGAAACCATGTTGTGCAAATATCTGACAGAAAGACAAAATGGAATAGTACTTAGTACCAAAATGAAACTATTTCATACATAGGTAAATACTATGTACCTACAAACATTTTACACGAGTCATAGAAATGATACGTATTTAAGGACTGTTAATGCATTCGTATCTTATATCCATGGAGTATTTATTTATCAACTGAACCGAACAAACGAGTACCCAACAATATTAATCGATAACGTTTTAAATTACAAGCATGGTTTACACGCTCAAGTCCAATGAAAAAAATCGTACCTTCAATCTGAGCTTGTCCAATTCCCATCCTTGACAGTTACCGCGCCCAAAAATCTCCGTTACGATTTCATAGAACAAGGCGTACAGGTCGTTTTCATTTTCTTCTTCGATGTAGGTTGACATTAGTCTGATGCGTTCTGTCAACGAATGGGAAGAGGACCACCTGCTGTTGCCGGAGGACACCATCCGCAGAGAAGTTGGCGCGACCGCGACATGATAGCCGTCGAAGGAACCGTCGACCGTGTGCGCGCTCGAAACCGGAGGGTAGGAAAACATTGGTGCTACTACAGATCGCTTGCAGAGGACGTGCGGCGATTTCGCGGATGGCCTATGAACGCGGACGATTGCCGAGAGCCGGACGCGAGAAGTTGGACACGGGACGCGGGCTTCGGGAATCGGACGGTTGCCGGCGATCGGTTCTACACACGGCGGCGTCGGCGGACGACGAGATCACGGCGGACGCATGCGAGCGGCGTCGGAAACCGTTACGGCAATTATCCTTATTACGTTATCAGTTTATGGATAAACGGTCACATTATCAATGGGACACTGACGGTATCGCGTTCCGAGGCGGGCACGATTTGTTATCAGCTATCTGGTTGTGTTGCTATTTCATTCGTATTATAAACCGTATCTTATCCTTTCGGAACTCAATAAAACACGTTATATAAGCCCAACGCATTACGTGAATTATATTTTTGTGTTTCTGTATTTATTTATACGTTGGAACAAATCTACTTTAGGTACCGGGCACCCTTTTTTTTTCAAAATACGTGGTATTATGCTGAATTCAAAACTGAAAAAATTCCCGCAAACATACCATTCAAATGTTATGAAATTTCAAAGTTGCAGTGATTAAAAATGTTTCGGCACTTGTCGCTACGCTCTTCGGCGCCGACACTCCGCTCCACAAACCCAAAATATCCCCCGATTTGTTGTGTAAAACCCCCTCAGGTGCAGTGGCGCTGAACACGTACTTTTTTGGGGCAGTTCGCCTCTTCATTTAACCATGGTGGGGGTGTCTGGTGTTTGGGGGGGGGGTCGGATGGTTAAATTTACACTCTAGTTAGTAAATCTTATGAATATACAAATTAAATAACAGTCGATCTGTAGATGGTAAGATACTATGATGCGATAGAGCAATTCGCCATCAATGCATGTTTTTATACCGTATCAAGTATAAAGACGTACATTGACATTTATATCTTTCGCACACATGATGAAACTAAATGCCTTTCGGTTCTCAGTTGTTAAAAGTAATTATACAGCATACAAACACATCTTTTGAATCTTTTAAGATAGTTACTTAAATTACCAATAGCCCCGTGAAACATTTTTGAAACATCTTTTTTTAAATTACAGTTGTTTAAAAAATGAAATAAACTGTTTTTGTATTACATTTTATTAATTTTAATAACGCATTTAATATTTAAATAATTAAATCTATATTTATATACGCTTCAAATTCATATTAAATGTTTTTTTCTAAAACCACTATGAAGTAGGTTAAGCAATAAGTAAGGTAAATAGATAATAAGTTTGTGTAAACGAACTTTTTCTACTTTAATTTTTAAAAAATAAATATGGGAATAAACTGAATTTGTGAAAGTGATTTAAGGCTAAAATTTTCAATTTTAATCTAGATATTGATTCTCTCGTGGGGACAATCAAAAATCACATTAAATTGTATAACTCTAAAATAATCTGGTTCAATGAAGTTTTTTTTTTTTTGTTGAAATAAACAATTGTTTTTAATAAATAAATTGTAATAACTGAAGTATATGCATATTATATATATTAGAGATGTAAAATTTAAGTAAATTTTTTTTTTTGGTAATTTACAGAGAAAAATTTACGTAAATTCTGTAAATTTGGTAAATTTTGATAATTTTTGTATGTCGTCATAGGAACACACTTAGGAACTCCTCACTTCCACTTTTCCATGAACTTATAATTATTGTAATGCTTATTTTTATTATTTACTGGATAGTGTGGTGTTCATGGTATTATAAATTTAATATATGATTTTATATAAGTCCCTAGTAGTGTTATTACTTATTATTGACTTCTTTTCATGTATTTTCAATTACTTTATATTATGAATAAAAATATTATAAATGTACCTACCAATAAAATAAATTGTAAATTAATCAAATCAGATTCATTAGGTAACTATAACATCAACAACAAAGAAACAATTTAAATTCTAGTTTTTTAGTTTTATATTTAATTTGTCTTTTCCTCAAGTTATAATTAGTTAAAATTATAATTTAATAATAAAAATAAAAAGTAATAAAAATAAAATAAATACATTTTACCAATCTGGTTATTGTGTGATAAATGGTGAAATACACTGAGTAACAAAATTATAAAAAGATCTTATTAATAATAAATAATTAATAAGTATAAAATCAAAATTAAAAATATTAATATTATTCTTCCTAGTCTGATCTAGAGGATAGAGTGGAATCTGAATCATCAAATAAATCTTTTGAATTCCAATCTTCTTCTGAAGATTCTGAGAAAGAACTAGAAGTTAAGTTTCACATATTTTTAGATTTTGGTGTACTTGTTGCCATGAATGTTGATGTTCTAGGTGTAGATGGTCCAGGTGTAGATTAATAGTCGATTTCATTAGTGTCATGACATATTGTATTTACCTGTCTCTCTTTGTAAGGTTTATTTTTAGGAATACTTGATTTTTTAAAATTATTTCTATTTTGATGAATATAAAGTAATTTTGCTGCACGTTCATTTGTTAATCTATTTCTTTTTTTCTGTGTATATTAATAAGAATGTACTGAAAGACCTTTCTGTAGCAGCAGAAGATGGAGGCAGAGATAAAATTGCTACTGCAATTTTGTTTAAATAAGAACTACCACATATCCCCTTCCACCAAGTGAAAGGATTTAAATTTTTTATTTCAGTAGACCAAATAAAATTATTACTCCAAAAGCCTTCATTGGAACGGTATTGAGCTAGTTCAATCATTATTTGTTGAGTTTCTTCAGGCATTATTGCTGTGGCTGCATTGAAAATGTACTCAACACCTGCTATGTCATTTATTTGTGATAAATGTTGTCCTTTATATCTTGGATCAAGTATGGAACTAGCGTAATGCATAGCATGAAGAGCCATACATTTTCTATGTTCAAATGATTCAAGTATGGATGTTTTTTCTTCATCCGAAAGAAAATTTATGTTAGGAAGCTTTAATGTTAAGAGAGAACTTATGTCATTTACTGCATAAAATACATCACTAACATATGGATCATCTGATTCTAACTTTTTTATCCATTCAGTTATAGGTTTCATTAGGTCCAATACTTTATCTATTTTATACCAAAATGAAAACTCAACAATGTGCATTTGTATATTTCCTAGTTTCTTAACTACATTGTTATCATCAGACCAAGCTAATTGCTGCAAAATCCCTTTATTTTGTATAAGACTTTCTAAGCAGTGAACAATTGAACCCCATCGAGTTTTAATAGGCATTTTTAAAGTAGTAAATACCTCTTTTTTTTACTTTTGAATTATAACAAATATAGATTTTAAAATATGAGTGTTATTAATTGTCTTTACTATGGTTTTTGCCATTTCTTCCAATGCACTCACATTTTTAAATTTGAATATATCGTGTACAAGTAAATTTAATGTATGGCATATACATGAAATATGCTATAGGCAAGTCTTTATAACATGGATCATTCTTTAAAATTGTCCATGCTTTTTTCATAGAAGCTGCGTTATCTGATACAACACCTAAGCAACGATCTTTTCTAATACTATCAATGACTATACTTAACTCATTGGCTACATACTCCGCTGTGTGTCTACTTGTAGTAGTACTTAAAGATTTGTAAACAACTGGTTCTGGGGTAGTAATAATAATATTCATAATAGGTTAATTTCTAAAATAAATAATAAAATATAATTAGATACACATTTTTATTTAAAATAGTATCAATCAATATACTTTATATTACTCCAGCCATCTATCTGTATTTCAAACACAAAAGCTTCATTAACTTTTTTATTTACATTAATTGACATCTGTATATATTCATCATCAAGAAGTTTATTAGATATAAGATGTCTTGATGGAGGAATAAAACTTGGCCTTAAATCTTTAAAAAATTGAATCCAATAATCATTTTCCACAATGGAAAATGGAGTTGCTGTTGAATATTTAGCTGTTGCCAAAAGTTTCCATAAATGTTCTTATTTAGTCAATAATAATTAATAAATATACTTTTAAAAAGTTATTTTGAATGTAAAAAAAAAACTGTTTTCTAAGTTATATACACTAAGTATTTATTTATTTTTCTTTTAATATAGTAAGTCTTACAAATTTCAGATGTCTAACTAACAATACAGTAAGTTGATATTTATTATCATTGTTTATAAATACTATAATATAAGGCGTGTTTTCGCGATTAAACAAATGTAACCTGGTTAATGAATTTTATAAACAAGTCGTTTTCACGGTTTTGGTTATAACTGTGGTAATAATTTTTGGTCAAGGGTTACTGATATTTTATAACCGATCAAATGTAATGGTTATGTTGTTTGGTTGTTGATATAGGAAAGTGATAATGGGATAGATATTAAATTGGCAGTTTTATATTTTATTTTTATAATATTAAAAATATATACTTAGACGTATTTGAAAATCTCGTGAAGAAGTTGTATAGTTATAAAAGTTATATTAGTTTAATAGTTATGTCGTCTGAAAGTGGAACGTTCGTCAATTTTATCTTGTCTGATGGCAAAATGATATACTCTGAAGATAATAATGTGCTGTGTAATGTGAAAATTCAAGGTAAATATAAAAATTGTAATGTTTAAATATACTTGGTATTATTAAAAAACTCTTATATATTTAAAATATTTAATTTATTTGTAAATTTTATAGACAAAGTATGTGAAATGTGGGTACCAGCATCGTCTTTGGTTGATATAAGTATGACCAATGAAGATTCTGCTCAAATTGAAGATTGTAAATTAAGTGATGACAAAACATCAGTTAATGGTAAATATATCACATAATTATTTACTTTTTATAACGTTATGATATAAATCGAGAATTTAATTAAATCACAGCCTATTACATTTTATTTATACCTATTTACATTTTATGTTTTGTAGAATCAATGATAACAGAAGAAGAAATATGGTCTTCACGTAAACCAAAACCATAAGATGTGAAAGCTACAGAAGATCTTTTAAATATAGTTAATCTTGAACATATTCAAAAGCAGCTACTGGATAAACGAACTCCGAAAAACAAACTATGGGAAAATATAGCTTTGAAACTTAAAGAAGATCATAGTTATGTAGTAGGTAAATCTTTAAAAGTTAGTGGAATGAAATGTCATCAAAAATGGAGGAATTTGGAAAAAGGATACATGGCTTTCATTCAAAATAGTAAAAAAACTGGAACAGGGAAGATCAAAAATCCACCATTCTTTGATTTACTTCATTCTATATTAGGTAATAAACATAAAGTGAAACCACCTATTTTACTAGACACTTTAGATTTGGATATGACAGAATTTGACAAAACTGAAGTTGTAAACCCAACAAATATCCAAAAGTGGAAAGATTTATCTGATGAAGATATAAATGAAGGTTCTTCACATTTTAAAAATATTAAAACTTCTTCAAAACCAAAAGACTTGAAAAAAGAACTAATTGATAAAATGAGATCGCAACATCAAGAAGATATGATTATGCAAAAGAAGCTTATTGACGTTTTTGAACAGTCAATCAATGAGCAAAAAGAGCAGCGTCTCATTTTAAATAACGCGTTGTCAGCTATTGTAGATAGTTTAAAAAAAAAGTGAAAAAAATATCTCCAAGAATTGACAAAAGATTAATTATATATTTTTAGATCTCTGAAAAGGAAGATAGATTAATTCAAAGAAGACTTATTAATTTTATTTTAATTTATTTGTTATTATTATTATTATGTTTATATTTTATATGCCAAGTTAATTTCATTAAATATTTATAAGATAGTTTTAAAAAAAAGTGAACAAATATCTACAAGAATTGACAAAAGATTACTTATATATTTTTAGATATCTGAAAAGGAAAATAGATTAATTCAAAGAAGACTTATTAATTTTATTTTAATTTATACATGATTATTATATTTATATTTATATGACAAGTTAATTTCATTAAATATTTATAATTTTGTACTAACAATAAGAAGTTATTAAAGTAATATAAGTAATAGAAGTATAAAACTTTTTTGAACATTAATTTAATTGACTACTTAAAATTGAATTTCTTTTTACATCCCCAGTTATAATTTCAGCTCTATTTTTTGTATGTTCTTGATTTTCATTCACTTTAAGAATATTTTCAATAATAACTTCAAGATTGTCATCATTTAAAATACAAAAATTATGAAGAACACAGCAAGCAAGTATAATTTTTGATGCTTTCTTCATATCTGTTGTGTTAATATATAACAGACGTCTCCACCTCCCTTTAAGTAAGCCAAATGCGTGTTCAATACAAACTCTTGCTTTGCTATGTTTATAATTAAATTGTTTTTTTCTGGCATTTAAATTTCCATAATCTTTAAAGGGGGCAATCAACCAGCTAAGATTAGGATACGCTGAATCGCCTAACAAATGATAATTATTACTGTAGAATAATGCATGTTGTCCTTCTTCATCGACCTTTTTATATAATTGACTATTAACAAACACTCTAGCATCATGAAGCCTACCAGGAAACCCTACATTTACATTTGTGAATAATTTATTGGATGAACAAATTCCTTGCATTATAATTGATTTATTCAATTTTCTATCTATGTAACTGTCTTGTTGATTTGCAGGTGGTTTTACAGTGAAATGACATCCATCAATAGCACCAATAACACCTACATTTTAAAAATACAACATTAATTAATATAAAATATAAAATTACATTTTGTAATTTTTACCTGGAAAGTTTGATTTTTCATTAAAAACTTTTGAAATTTCCACACAGTCTAATTTTTTAGGCCAAACGATTATTTTTGAAGAAAGTCTGCATAAAGTATTCACTACTAGGTCAACAATTTTTTTAACAGTAGATTTTGCAATGTTGAAAAATTCACCAGCAGTGAACATAGCTCCTTCTTTAGCCAAGTACCAAAGAGCTACCAGTAACTGAAAATTTTTATAAGTTTTAAAATGGTATTAAACTTTCCAATTGCCAATTAATACGATATATAGTTTACTTTTTTTTCAATTGTCATAGGTTGGTAACCTCCAGTATAACATACTTCCATTTGTGCATCTTGCTTAAACATTGATACCAGTTTTGTAAATGTATTTCTTGTCATTCGGAAATGCCTATGTAATTTTATACAACATATAATTAAAAAGTAAATCTTTAACTACTAAAATAGTATAGGAAATAAATTTGTATATCTCACTTACCCATGAAAATCTTGGTCAAGGTATGCATCTATCCATTTATCTACTGTAGTATTTATCCTGTAATGTCTTTGTCTTTTTAATAATGCTAAAATAAGTTTTCTTCTTCTTTTAACATTATTTTTTATTATATTATGCTGTATTATTAAATTGGAACAAATTTTTATATGTTCATTGTTTAATTCATTTAATTGACTAATTATAATAGGTAAAACTGCGATCTCCATAATAATAAATTCAATAAATAGAACACCATACACAGTAGAAACAAAAAATACACAAACTGTTAATCAAACAGTAGAATACTTATAAACAAAATTGCCTTATCTCCAATCACTGTGAGAGTAACCCTAAACACTTAGTTTTCGCGGTTTTTTAACCAATAAACAAAAATGTGTAAACACAACTGATAATGAATATAACCAGGTTAATCGCAAAAACACGTCTATAGTATTTATAGTCAATGCTATTATCTTCATAATATTATTGATTTCATTTAAATGTTTTAACAATATAATTAATAGTTATTAGGTATATTAACTAATACAATAATTTATAAAAATGGACAAAAATTATTATATATAAAGGTATAAAGATATACCTGTTTAATAATTATAATTTAATATTCATAGCTATAAGTATTGTTATAAAAGTATTGGACTTTACAAATTGTCATATTAATAAATACCTATGCAAAAATATTAAAAATTAAACTAATTTTTAATAGATAAGTTGGCTATAGTTGTATTTTTATGTATAATATGGTTAATTTATAAATTCTAGAATATTTATTTTTAATCCATTTTTATCTTCATGGTTTAAAATTTATAAAATTAAGTAAAGTAACAGATAATCAATTTATATTGATTATTAAATATTATGAATATTATTAATTATTATTATATTATTATTACTTTTTAATTTATATTAAAAAGTAATAATATTCTTACTTGTTTGTTTGAATTCATTCCATCCATAAATGATGTTATATTTCCTTGTTATTTTTTGTATATTTTGTATATTTCCTTATTAGAATTTTGGTTCTGGATATTTTTAATAGCACTTGTACTATTCAAGGAACTATCATTTGATGTTGCAAAAAATAAGTATTTAAAATAATAAAATACATCTATATACTTACATAATTTTTAAATGGTCTTAAATTGTATTTTTAGGTATGTGTAAAAATGTAATTACTATATATTTATTTTTAATTAATAGTTTAATAGGTAGTGTAGCTTAGTTTAGTAAAAGAGTAGTATTTTAAAAGATTAGGCCAATTTTTACTTACCAAACTGATTTGGTGTTGTCTTATTAATGGACGAAGGAACTTTCTTACAAGATTGAAAATGTAACACCATTCTTGTCACATTTTCTTTGTATGTTTGTTTACAAAATACACATTTATAACGCTTGTTTTCAACTTCTAAAAAATACTTCTTTTTAATTTCTTGCGGTTTCATTTTAATTTTTTTAATATTTAATGACACAAATTAAATAAAAAGTAAACTATTAAACAAATTAATGTAAAATCAATAAGTTTTAAATAATAAAAGTTGATAATAGTATCTACAGCCATGAATCAAGTGATACTGCCATAGTCCATAGGCAGCGATGTGCCGATGTCAATAAAATCAAATTTAGCACGGCTGTAAATAAATATTATGTCTACAACCGTATTATTAATAGCGATAATAATTGCTGGTATTATAATATGTTATGTAAATGTAATAATGTAGTACACTATCAATAGTTGTGAGCATGTTGAACGTTTGACGTTTTAAGTTATATTATATCAACTATTCCATTATATTAATATATTAAGAATATTCATATCGTTAAGACGTATAATTTAAGGTGTCACATGCTAATATTTTCGGTAAAATAATATTTACCTGTAAAAAAAATAATTGGTAAACTTACTGGTAATTTACCTTACCTGTAAATTTACGCAGTAAAAATTTACCGAGCTAACATCTCTAATATATATATATATATATAACTATTGGTGTAGGTACCCTCAAAGATTTTCTACGAAATGAGTGGTCTGCACTAATAAAAAGGTTTGGAACCGTTACTTTAGATAAAAGATTAACTTTCTTGCATTTAATAAATGTAGTACTTAACATACCTAAAAATTAATTTTTATGTTTCCAATTTGTTTAATCCTATTTTGAATAATTTTGGGAGACAAAATCAAAAAAGTAGGAAAGTCAACCTAAAGAAGAATTTAAAACAGTTTTCAAAATCCTTATCCCATTAATGGATTGATCGGTCCGTTAAAAATAGAAAACATCTTAATTCCTATACTACGCGTGTGATATAAAGAGAAAGAAAATCAAGGCTTGCAATCTCCTTAAGTGATTTTGTATACTTTTATAAAATAAATAATAGTCCCTAAATAAGTATTTCAGTCTTGACACTGTAAAAAAAATAAGAAAATTGTTTGGTAATAATATTTGTGTAGAAAAAACAAGTCTGTATAAAGAGAAATCCAATTTAATATTTGCATACTTTAAAAGCTTTTTTATACTTATTTTAATACCGTATTAATTAATTCTTATTTTTAAATAATTTTACATAATTTTAAACAAAATTGTTAGTGCATATTTAAGTACATATTTTATAGCATATTACAGCATTTTTAGAAGCATATTTTGAGGATTATATGTCCATATAAATCCGGTCTCTAGTTATAAGCATAACACACCGCGTTACACACTACGTGTCATATGACGCAGCATAGACATTGCATAATTTTTTTTTTCTTCTTGAAAACGGAAAAACTATAATACCCGATGATTTATATTAGTTGAAATTTACCAGGTTGGCGACTCGATAACTACGATGTTAAAAAAAAAGCGCACCGGCTCCCATAAGTGTTACTCGAACCCCGAAGAGAGTCCGGTCTACAATTACCCGAATCCTCGTTTGGTGACCGCCGGTATAAGTTGCGGGCCAGCCACGCTCGCCAGTGACGCTAAAAGACGTACAAAGACCGCGTGGTGGTGGGAGTATTTTTCGACGTGCGCGACAGCGAATGGGTTTATTACACTTTCCACGTCCGTTTGGAACCGGACCCGTTCGGTTTTCGGCAAATGACCGAATTCACTGCCGAAAATAGAACAGCCGTTCGGTGAACACCGCGTAAAACGCAGCGTCGCGCGCCGTTTTCAAACTTTTCACGGATAGCGCGCGGGCAACAGAACATCGTGTTCACGGTTGCAGTCATAAACAGACCCCCTCCCCCCACCCATAATGACAGCGGTTCCGATAAGCGTTGCGTTGCAGTCGTATGCAGTTCGTACGTTGCCAACACTTATCGGTGCGTCATACGGACGTCCCTGGAAACATCGGAAAACGGTGTTTCGCCCTTTTGTCGCACCGCCATCGGCTGTCGGCGCGGGGCCAGTTCGTTGTTCGTTCCACGCGTCCGTCCATCACCGCGGACGAACCGGGCGGCCATCGATCGTTTCGGTCACACGCGTGCACGTTACGGCACCATGAGTTGGATATCTGTCGGCGAAGGATGCGCGATATATTGAAGTTTTTTTACTTACCACCGCGACCCGGTGCGGTACTCGTCGTACGGATTTCGAACGAAATGTTTTCGCACAAAACGCGGCGGCGACGAGTTGACGTTTGCAACGTCCGAGCACCGATGTGTGAAAAAACCAACGGCCGAACAATCCGTGCCGGAATAGATTTTTTCGGCTCTCGACCAGGAATATTTTCCCGAACGGGTTCATTTCCATTTGAGATTTCGTGCCGTTGGTCGACTTTTTCACAGCTCGTGTAACGAAAATATTTCCGTTCAATTTTTCTCATTTGAGTTCGAACATTTTTTTGTCGCCTATCTATTTTATACTGTAAGTTTAACATAATCAGTAGTATTCATCTAGCAGTTAATTAATATAAATTAATTTATTTTCGTTTAACCGATAAGTTTATATGTCATTGCACCTTCGTTTCTTTGACTTTCTTTAATACTTCATTTTTTTAACGAATCGGCGAACGGTTAGGTTATAATCGGTTGTAATCGATGATATTTATAGTTATTTAACTATTTTTAACAATAAAATGTTTTCATTTATCGATAGTACAATTTTTAAATGCATTAATTTTTTAATTATTTAAGATTTCAACCGCTTTGGTTTTTTTATTTTTAAATGAATCAAATTTTTTTTAGTTTTATATTCGTAGACATATGACATTTTCGATCGAGTTTATACTTATTACTATACGAATATGTTATTTTGTAATTAAAGACATTTTAAATAAAAAACTAAATATCAATAATAAATACATTTAAATTAATAAAAATAAAATGTTTGCACTTTGATAAGTTAAAGAAATAAATAGTAGGTAAAACACGATTGCGTACGTTCGTTATCGGTAATACCTTTTTAAGCTACACAATTCCGTACGATTTTACCAGATTTTTAACTATACGATTGCGTACGAAGTTTTAAGCGTTGATGCTAATTTTCATACCGGTATTGGTATATACCATATGCCTATACGAGTGAACTTGAAAAAGTTAATAAATAATTTGTGTTTTATCGCTTTTATTACCCGTGTTTATTGTTAATGATATAAAGTATATCAGATACAATGAAATTCCGTTATTTCCGTTATATTATATGGTATTTTCCGAATTTCAGTCAAAGTAGTAGGTTATAGATGTCAAGGAATCCAAATTTAAGCATTTTCAAATAATTGATTA
Source organism: Sipha flava (assembly GCF_003268045.1). Classification (NCBI taxonomy): domain Eukaryota; kingdom Metazoa; phylum Arthropoda; class Insecta; order Hemiptera; family Aphididae; genus Sipha; species Sipha flava. The sequence continues at coordinate 8,517 of NW_020273557.1, read as the reverse complement.
ACAATAATTCTATTAAAATAAAAAGTGTCGATTTTATTTATTTATTAATTACTTTTCTTTTATTTAATTAGCCTCATTTAATTTATTATTTCATTATTACTATTTTATTGAATTATTGTAGAACTGTTAGCACATGTATTTATATGTATCTATATTTATTGAATATAATACAGAAAATTAGTAAATTTGACAGCGTTGCAAACAATTTCATATGCAATCGTGTTTCCAAAAAGGAAAAACGTACGTGTTCTACCCTAAAATGTCATTAAATTTCTATTATACTTTTAATTTGTCCTACTCGTGAAATATATGAATGAAATATACGGATTAAGTATTTTCAATTTGTATATTTTAATAATAATTTTTCAATAATTTTTGGAACTAAAAGTTAATTATTTTTCATCGTTTGTATTAGATATTTTTAACTTTACCAATGTATATTGTGTTAACTTTTAAGCAGATCCTATTAAAAATAAAAACCAATCTTCCACTTAATATTTTTTATTTCTACTAAATGGTTAGAAATTATGTAAATTTAACGTTATGAAATACTTAGCATTTATATAAAAATATAATAGATGTTTTTTTTAGAATATTAATTAAACCGAATTTAACTATTAAAATATAGAGTAACATTATTTAATAAATATGTTAATTATTTTAAATTTTATTTTTGGTTTTTTAATAATTTTCGTATCATTGATATAATTTTTTAAATAATTTGATAAGTTTTAATCTTGTAAATTGATAATGAATACTTATTAAAACTAATGATATATAATAGATTTTAATATTTTTGTCTTAGTTAACGGTTTATAACTTATATTTATACAAAAATGTATTCCACCGATAAAAATGCCCAATCAAAAAGGTCCTATGTGTTATTATATACACCTCCTCATTTGCGTACTGGGAATGCAGATACCAGATCTAGAACCAACCATAAAACTGTAAAACATATGAATAATAATTCAAAGGTAATTATTTTTATTTATTTTTCATTAAGTAAAAATGAAAATATTTTTTTTTTATGTCACACGTTTTTATAGTACACGTTATTAGTGTCACAGTGTAACAAATTAATTTACAATAATATTTTATTTGTAAACAATTTAAAATTCTATTATTTTTGATTATTTTATATATTGATCTAAAATTATATTTGATGTGTATATAATTTAAAAATTAAATAAAATTTACTTTTTTATTTTTAACAAGTTAAAAAAAAAAAATTGTGAATTTTTTAGGGAAGTTCGGGGATTGAAGAACAATTTTCTAAATTAAATATAACACCAAGACGTAAACACTATGATTTTGGCTTATCTACATATTATGATTATAGATTTAAGGTATGTAATAACAAATTTTTTTTTTCAGAGCTTGTTTTTAATATTTTAATAAACTACCAATTTCCTTGTACTTTTTTTTTACTCAAAAAAATCATTTAATTATTTTTTTTATACTTACTTAAAATAAAGTAACCAATGTTCTTTAAAAATATTTCGGTGAATAAAAATAACCTTTTTTACGAAATTTTTGCAAATATTTATTTATTAATAAACGTATTCAAATTAAACTAAAATACAAAATGTGTAGTATGTATACTTATTCACATAATCTGATATAAAATACAATTTTTTTGAAAAACTCCTGATATTTTATTGAATATTTGTGTGACATTTTAGTGGTAAAAATGCTCGCACTTTAAGATAAACTTATAAGTAGCAAAAGTAAGAAATGTTTTTGAATAAAAATTGTACCAAAAACTATTTAATTTTAAATAAAATTTCGTATATAGGTATTTTTTTGAATAGAAGTTCCACTTTACTTGTTTTATTTGTCTTTAAGGAAATGTAAAATATTTACCATGTTAGTTTTCGTTACATAGAATTAAATTTAAAAAACCTCATGACTTTAAAAATAATAGTTGAGTAAACAAAATTTTGATGTGGAATATAAATAATGATAATATGTAACAGGAATCAAACGTAATAATTTAATGTGTGATAATTACTACACATTTTATTTGTTATGAGTAAAAAATTTTTATATTTTATGTAATATTATTACAAGTTTAATTTGTATAGACATAAATATAATATATTTTTTAAATTAACAAATTAACAGATTGTATAAACACTGTTAAAATAAAACCATATACTATTAATTATTAATATAGGGATCTCAAGCCGAGTATCAGAAAAAGCTTGAAAAATCAACTACATTGTATGTTGGAAATTTAAATCTGTCAACAACTGAATTAGAAATCCGAACACTTTTTTCAAAGGCAGGAAACATAAAAAGCATTAAAATGGGAATCGATAAGAAAACATCGGGTTTTGGTGGATTTTGCTTTATTGAGTATGTGTAAATAAATTATAATGAACAACTGATCCCATGCCATGCATGAAAATATTATATGCTAAAAACTCATATTAAAAGAATTTATACACTTCCCACTTTAATATACTTTCATTTGTAGATATGAAACGCGAGCAGAAGCTGAGAAATGTAAGAATAAGAAAGACATATTCTTAAAAGGCAATAAGGTGTTTGTCGATTGGGATGCCGGGTACTCTGAAGGCCGAGAATATACACGTAGAAAGATCCAGAGATCTGCATCAGTCTATCCATCAAACCAAAAGGTGATTTCTTAACTCATTTAAATATTTGCAATTTATTTTTTTGTTAATTTGCGTATAACATAATATGTGGTGGGTGCTCTTTTTATTCGAAAAACTTAAATAACTGACAAATTAATCCATTGCCAATTCTAGACTATACATAATAGTTTTGGTTACTAGTAGTTGCACATTATGTTTTGTAATAAGCCAACATAAAAGTAATTTTGGACACAGAAATTTGGTACCAGATGATAGTATCTCAAAAAAAAATTGTTTTATTTCTAACTTGTTAAAATTAAAAAAAAATTGACGGTAAAAATTTCAATAGTCAAAAGTTTTCATTAATTAAAAATAACTAAAAATTTTTTTTTTCATTTCATAATAATTTTTCTTACACCAAGTCAATATTAGTATTGTATCATTTTTATTATTTGTTACCATTTTATGCTCATCACATAAATAAGTGAAATAAAAATTAAAATAATTATATATTTCACACGATCTTATTTAGAATTTGTTTATGATGAAAATGTTAAAATGTAATTCACCAACATATAATAATTGCATGTAAAATATGAGTCAAAACTATGTACTTTATTTATAATTTATTTATAATAATTTATTTAATATATATGTTTCTTAGGTAAATGCACGTGTAAATCATGTAATGAAGCAAGATAACCAGCGTCTAGCATAAAGAACAGAATATTTTTTTCGAATTAATGTATTTTTATATTTTATTTTTCTTTCTTAAGTACTTTTTTGTACTAATATTTTGTGTTTTATTTTTTTTTATATAATTATTTATCGATTTACCCTCTTTTATTTGAATACCTATAAACTTCAATACTCTATTTTTGTGATTTTGTACATAACCCTATTGTTTGTTGTAAATATATAAGACATATGATAAAACCAGACCAGATTTACAATTTAACAGTGTGTTTAACATAAAATGTCATCATACTGTTTATTACTGTTAATAAAATATATCGAAATAAATAATTATTCTTGTCTTTCATTATACGTGTTGGTGTAATAAATTTTTTCAAAATATTGTACTATTTATACATAAATCAACATTAAACTTCTTGCACAAGAATAAATGTAATTCTAATGATAAGATAATGTCTGACAACGAGATTTGTGTAACTATACTGATCGGTAATCCGTAGATCGTTATAGGGAAACAATACATGAAACCAGAACCGACGAGAACTTTTAAGGGACCCGTGGCTGATCGGTTCCAGGCACCCTATACTTGCACTTGTTTGATCAAGATATACATACTACTCGTACATACTCTAGTACAATAAAAATAAGGTATAAAAGGCTGAGGCGGATATACGCTATAAAAAAAAATTAAAAATGAGTATATAGAAATATACCAGTAGTTCCGATATTAAAATACACCAAATAATGAAATTATATTATATAATAAGACGACGCCGTGATAGATTTGGTGGAGACTCAAATTTGTTGAGTACCAGGGAACAAATAAAACTATAATAATATATTTCTGTGTTACATCGTTACAATTCGGTACATTTTTACATTTTTTTTTTCTTTAGTCACACGCCCGAGGACCATTATATGGTTACAAACTCGTAGCTAATTGACCACCGTCGGTAGTCTGTACTCGCCGGATCGCTATTAGTACTTGGACTGGATTCAGTAGTCGGTACCAACTGCTGTAATCGTTTCAAAGAAATATCGCAATATTTTGTTTAATTAATTATTAAATGTTTAACATATATTTTTATTTCAACTATAATATTTTACATACTATTTTCTTTAGATTAAATATAATTGTTGATAAAATATAGTTATAATTACTAAAGATTACTATTTACAAACATAAGCATTTTTGTATTTTTCACTGTTAACCTACTGCGTCCAAATATCACCAATTTCAATATTGTTTAATCATAAACAAAAAAATAATTAATTAATTATAATTGATTTATGATATTTGTGATACTTATACTCAGGGACGGTTTTATACATGATCGATGGGTGCGATGGCACAGGGGAGAGGCGTTAAAATTAGAAATAAATTTGATAAAATGTTAGCGACGCAAATTATCTACTGTAGGTAGAAATAATAATAATTTTCTCAATGTTGAAAGAAAATTTTAAATTTCAAACTATTTATTTTATTTTATTTTATCTTATATATTTATACCTAGAAATTATGTTTAGCTTAGTATAATATACTAACAACATTTGTACTGTTATGTATGAGTATATTTAATAAAATATCTTTATTTATGAACATTTTTGTGTTAAAAAAATTAAGTGCATATTTTTGAAGCATATTTGTACTTTTTTAAGCACATAAGTGCATGCATATTTAGTAATTTTTAAGTGCATTAAGTTCGGAGCCCTCATAATAGTATAATACATACTGTCTACTATATAGTTTAATATTCATCAGTTATTATTTATTGAAACATGAAAATATTTCATATCTAATAAGAAAACTGCGAAAATATGTAACCGAAATTTGATAGCATCACCATAAGATATTTATTGGTATCACACATTTTTAAAACACATGGTCTGGTAAAATACACGTCACGGTATAGTGTGAACCCGGCTTTATTGTGAATTCAAATAAATTGTACTACCTATATTTATAATTTGGAATATTTACTGTAATGAGTTTTTACACATACTGTACGATTATGCCGCAGTTACCTGTGGATTGAGTCGACACTTGGTACTTACTACTAGTAGGAGCCACATCTAACGTTTAGTTTCAGACGTTTCAGTGCACTGTTACTCGATTTTATATGGATTCATTACTTCCAGAAATAATCGATTCTAGGTTTGATCGAGGATTACCAATAAGGCCAGGCATTCCCAAAAAAAAAGTAATACTACAATAGTTGTAGTATTATAATTATTATTAAATTTATTATGATAAATTATATAAATATAATTACCATAAAACTTACGAATTTATTCGTTATGATTATAGCACCTTTAGCTTTTTATTTTATTTCTAATAAATCTTGGATTAATTAATAATTAGATGTTATGAATATTCGTTCTAAAAATTTTTTTTATAAAATTTGGCAACCGATGATTCTCGCACTCAAATTACAAATGTGTGTAGTAAGCCCAAGACTAAGCATAATGTAGTAATCAATATAATTTAGTATAGATATTAATAAATAGACCTACGTGCAGGAAATGGATAAAATAAAATAATTTAATAATCAATATAATTTAGTATAAATATTAATAAATATGCCTGTGTGCAGGGAATCCAGGGCAAAGGTGGAAACAAGTAGTTTTCAACTTTAAACATAATAAAGTTAAATCGACAGTAAAATAAAGTAATATTAGAATTAAGCCACTTTTACGTCATTGGAACCCGTATAAATACGTGTTGAGCATTTAGTATTATTCAGATGTAGATAGGTAGTTCTAATAGACAGTGTTATACTGGCCATTTCCCGTATAAATAAATTATTGCTCGTCGTGGACTTTGTTACAGCCACATCGCCGCGACTATATAATTCTTAGTCCAGAATAACTTGTTATTTTAATTTTTTGTGTTTTTAACTGTTTATTAATTTATTGTGATAAATTGTGATAAACTAATTAGCTCGTAATATAACAAATTTTGAGGAAGCCATTTTAATAACAATGGAACATGAAAATACGTTTCGTAAATCGGATAATGTAACGAATAATAATAAAAATAATCGGAACAATTTTAAAAATAATTTTAAAGGAAATAATAATAAATTCGTTAGTAAAAATAATTTTGATAAAAGCGCTATTTAATGTTATCGATGCGATAAAATGGGGGGGGGCTTGGCAGAAACCTTCACGTGGTGCCCCTGTTAATGCTATATCCCCACAGCTAACTAATTCTGCCAACACCGGTGCTAAAAATGCCATATAGCTCCTCGAAACGGTCCTTTTCAGTACCAATCTCTGTTAATGCCTCAGCATTTACAGTGCTAACACAAAATATCGAGAATTTCTCAGCGTGTAAAAGCGAACTACTTGATTTCCTTATGCACGGAAACCCAATGTGGTGTTTTGTGTTTACAAGAGACGCACCGTGACGAAACTAGTATCTGTCCAAGAATCCCGGGAATGAATCTAATAATCGAAATACCTAACGCACCCTACGGAAATGCAATATTTGCTAGGCCGGGCCTAGTCATTGACAGCGCTGCATTCAGCCACACAAATAACATTGAAATTCTAACCATTGAAACTAAAAAAATGTACAATTACATCGATATACAAACCACCGAACGCTGATTTTACCTTTGAAAAACCATCAAATTTTGAAAATAGCTCCACAAAAATAGTAGCCGGAGATTTCAATAGCCACAGCCCCACCTGGAGGTACTCAGAAACTGATAAAAACGGTGAAATGGTGCAAGAATGGGCTAAAAATGAGCTACTTGACTTAAGTCATGACCCAAAGCTTCCTTATTCATTTAATAGTGGGCGTTGGAAAAGAGGATACAACCCGGACCTAATCTTTGTAAGTAGTAACATAAGCCAGCAATGTCTCAAGGATGTATGTACTCCCATACCAAAAACACAACACAGAGCATTAAAACTATAAATAAACGAAGTAATTAGGTCTGAATCAGTTCCATTCAAGAGGAGATTTAATTACAAAAAAGCTAATTGGGAAAAATACAGGGAGGCTATCGATAAAGAAATTCAGAACCTAGAACCAACACCAGAAAACTACAAAATATTTGCGAATAAAGTAAGAAAAATATCTAGACAACACATACCACGCGGCTGCAGAGAAAAGTACATACCAGGTCTAAGTAAAGAGACTGAAAAGCTGATAGAAATATATCAACATCTGTTTAAAAACGATCCATTTAGCGATGAAACTATTACGGCAGGAGAAAATCTTACTATACAGCTTGGAGAAGACAAAAAGAGAAAGTGGCATGATCTCATTAAAAATACTGACATGACCAGAAATAGCAAGAAAGCCTGGCGCCTAATAAAAAAGCTCAGTGGAGACCCAACTGTCCATAGAACCTGTATAAATGTCACTGCTAATCAGGTAGCCGCAGAATTACTTAAGAATGGTAAACCCAGGAGAAAAATCATAAGAGACAAAAACAATGAATCCCACATCTTCGACCATGATTTCCAAATAAATGAATTCATCACTAGCTTGAAATAAAGAATGGGAAAGTGGCTGGGTACGACGAAACAATAGAACTAACAATAGAACAAATTAAACACTTCGGGCCAGGAGCGAGTCGATGACTACTCCAACTACTAAATACATGTCTTCATAGGAAACGTATACCCCAAAGCTGGAGAAAGTCTAAAGTAATAGGCCTTCCCAAACCAAGAAAAGATCTAAGTGATCCAAAAAGTTACCGACCAATATCATTGTTATACCACGCCTATAAATTATATGAGAAAATGGTTATGAACCGCATTAAAACCCAAATAGAAAAAATGCTGATACCGGAGCAAGCTGGTTTTAAACCAGGCAAGGCTTGTACAGGTCAAGTACTCAACATATGCCAACACATAGAGGACGGTTTCGAATACAAAAAGAAAACGGGAGCGGATTCAAAATAATTCTGTATGCTTAAAATCTCTTATATCATTATATTCATAATATTATTATTATTATTATTTATACAAAGGCATATTGCAATTACACTATTTCTATTTTCAACATATATTTATTAGATAACAATTGCGTGAGATAAAAATAGTAATTATTTTTATCTTCTTAAGAAATATCAGATAGTATGTATTTTATTCGAATTTATAAAATACTTGTATATTACATATAATATTACATAAACTAAGTACTGTAGTAATCTCATAGGTATTACAAACACGTCGACTGTAAGCATAGTAATTCTATCCG